>NC_082727.1:49051781-49264281 GCF_030144855.1 Hypanus sabinus
TTGTAAGTTGCCCACAAAACTTCACCGTATATCGCCAGTGCCATCTTGAAGTTAAACAACGTCATACAGATTCAACAGGACTAAGTGACCTCAGGTAATTTTAGATTTAATTAGACAGTGATGCTAATTTAAACACTTTAATTTAATGATGCTAATTTAGATCACTCTGTCGGGGCTTGTTTCATCATAGTTCAAAAATGGAAGTGGACATATCTGTGTCCCATATATGAAACTGCACTGGAACCTACTCAGTTTAGATGAAAACTGCATATCCAATGCTTGTCTCTCATTTCCAAATGTGCCTTTATGGTACAGTGTGATGAAACAACCTGCTTCTGAAATTCGCCAGGGAACTGACTGCATCTCTCCAGTATTGCTCACCACCACATTTTGCTGGAGGTCTCACTTGCACTTGGCAGCTGATCTCCCATGTTGCTCCATTGTACCTATTGATCCAAATGCCCCATTCATCTGGAAACTGAACATATTTATGCCAGTAGGGAATGTTTCCAATCTTTAAAACTGCCCAACCTGCCTCTATCCAATTAACCCCAGACCCCTACTGATCTGACGCAGTAAGTAACTCCAGATGTCCAGACTGTCTCCAAGGCATGAAGTTTATGGAGGCCTCAATCTGTTCTATTAGCTGTCTCTACCATTTGAATCCACTTCCATGATGAGGGCTGTTCTCCTGATTCAGGGATTGTTTGCTCTGCTCCAAACCTTGTGGAAACTGACCAATGTGGAAACAACTGGAATCAGTGGAGGCACATAAGAACTGTACTCCCTGTTTCAGACAGAGTTCTCTCCATCTCCTATTGAGCCATTTTTTGCAAACAAAGTGAAGCCACACTTGAATAATTCTTAACAAATGCTCAACCACAATTGCCAACCTCACTTACATTTTCCAACCCCATTTACATTTTCCACCCTCTTCTGGAAAACTTGCAAAGCTTTCTTACTTAATTTCTTCACATGAATTTGGTAGCTACAGCAACTCGGTAGTTATGTCATGGAGATGTCAGTTCAAAACTCAAACCAAAGTAGTTCACAAATATAAATTTTCTTTATTAAATAAACCTGTAATAGTTGTGATTAGCGAAAGTAATCACGAGGTTATTGGAATGTTATATGACATAATTTATTTACTGGTTTCTTTTAGGAAGTACAATCTACCACCTTTCCCTGCTCCAGACCCTAGCAAAGTGTCCACTTACTGCCTCTGATGTATTCTAGCAAGCCATACAACTATATCAAGCTGGCATAGAGAGGTTAAATCTAGACCATCCAGCAGTGACCTACATATTGTACTCCGGCATAATAAAAAGCACACTCAGCAATAACTGAGCCAGCAGAGTCCTTCTCAAAAACCCTGCAAGCTTGTGTCGAAATTGGAAGAGCTGATTTATTGGCCATGGCTTAATATGATCAACCTGACAGAATCATATTGAGCAACTTACCTTTGAGATCTCACCACAGTCCTTTGAGTGACAATAGCCTGGTTCACATTTCTGTCGTGTTACTGCTTGAATGGTATAGTTTTAGACAAAAACTATCAACTTAAGTCATGATAGCCATAATGCAGAACAACATCCACTACAGTTTAAACGGCACATAATTGGGTCGTCAGTATTACAGCTTTTATTTTGGGATTTTTGAAGTGTTATGTCCTGTATGATTTTGAAACAGGATGCAAATTCCCCTATATAACTGTCAGAGAAACTGGAAATCCCCTGATCAGATCAAACACCATAAAAGGAGCTTCCAGTGATGTAACTGTATATATTAAACTTTGAATTCCTACCAGGATTAATTGTGAGAAGTGAGGCTGTGTCTGTAAATCAGAGGTGGGGGGGGGGATTTGTTATTTTTCAGTCACAGAGTTAACATTGTAGATCATGGAGCATAGAAACAGGTCCTATGGACTATTCTGTCAATTATGTACTTACTTGTTCCAATTCCATTTACCAGGTCTGTTAGGTACTTTGCTTTAGTGATTCAAGTGTTTGTTCTGATGCCTCGTAAATATTGTCAGAGTATCTGCCTCCATTGTCTTCTTAGACACTGTGATCCAAAGTCAATCCTCTTTCTCTCAGAGTGTCTCTCAACTTCTTATTTCTCATCCTAATACTCTGACCTTGGACATCTCCGCATATTGGCCAAGTTTTCTACTACCTTCCCTATTGGTGCCTCACATATTTACGTATATCTTTATTAGGTTCCTCCTTAGCTTCCTTACTCCAAGGAAAGCGGTATTGTATGACTCTGTGAGCCTCTCCTCTTAACTGAAACATACCATCCCAAGCAACCTCTGGGTTAGTTTTCTCTCCCTCTCAATGATATCCTTCTGATTATGTGTCGTTCTGGTTTATCTGTGGCTGAACCAATATTTTATAAAATTGTATGAAGATCTACAAACTCTAAAAACCTTATGCCCCAGCTAAGAAAGGTAAGCTTTCACGTCTTCTTTACCTATCTATCTACTTGGAATATTTGGATTTATTCACCAATGCTTTTCTGTTCCCCAATACATACTTGGGCTCCACCATTCATAGTATATATCCTATGCTTACTAAACCTCCCAAAATGCATTACATTACACTTGGGTGGGATTAAATTCCATCTGCTATTACTCTGCCCTATTTATCATCTGATCAATATCATACTGTAGTTTAATTTTCATGCCATCAGTTTTCATGTCATCTGCAAAGCTTATGAGTTATGCCTCCTAAATTCTCTTCTAGGTAATTAATCTAAAAAGTAACAAACGGCAAGACTCCCAACACTGAGGCCTGTGGTACACCACAGGCTTCCAATCGTAAGAACAACTTTCCACCATCATGCTATGCTTCCTGTTATTCAGCTAACATTGGAAACTTGGCAACTTGCCTTGATTCCTGTGAGGTCCAACATTTGGGACAAACTGAGACTTTTCAAAGACTTTTTTGAAGATCTCATCTGAGACTTTTCCAAAGACTTTACTGAAGTTCTTAATTATTAGTATCAATCTGAGGGGTCTTCCTAGACTGAAAACTCAAAAACAGAATCCTCTGTTCTAAAGCTCAAACTCATATTTCTTACTTACTTGTCACCAAATCCATTTTGATATAAACGTTGTGCCGATTAAGTCATACTCTGGAAGATGGGACGCTCAGTCAACATCAAGCCCAGAGGAGAAAGCTGCAAGGAGTGTCGGCTTCAGGATGGTTGGAACAGGGTGTGTGGGCAGAGGGAGTTTGTGTTTAGGAGACAGGAAACTAGGGAACACATGGACAAAAAGAAACAGGAGCAGAAGAAAGTAATTTGTCCTCCACACCTGCTCTGCCATTCACCAAGCTCTTGGCTCTTCTTCCACATCAATACCTTCTCTATCCCAATTTCTCTTCATCTCACAAATACCTAGAAATTCAGGGAAGCAGAGGATTCCAAGCCACAGCTTGTTCTCTGCATCACCAGCAATGGGTGACAGTTTCCAACGCAAAGTATCCTCTCCATCTGGGACATGCTCCATTCTCATTACCACCATCAGGGAGGAGGTATAGGAGCCTGGAGATGCACAGCCAGTGCTTCAGGAACAGCTTCTTCTCTTCTGATGTCACATGTCTGAATTGTCCACAAATCCATGAACACGGCAAGATTGTTCCTTTGTAAAATTTATTTAATTAATCTATATTGTAATGTAGTAATTGCTTTACGTCTTGCACCATACTAGTGTCTCAGAACAACAAATTTCACAACATATATCAGTGATAATAAACCTGAGTCTGATTCTGGCAGTCAATCTTGGTGACTGAGTTTGATAGAAATCCAGCAGTGCCACAAACTCTAGGCGAACACTCTCAGATAAGTCAGTTGATTGAAGACATTTATGAGTACACAATAGAAGAAAACACCAAACTACTGATGAAAAGCCCACAATACAGGTAGTTATGGAAGGAACGTCTGGCAGGGAACGGTGTACATGTGACCAGAGATAGAACTACCCATTATTAGCCAATCCAAGCATCATCCCTCATAACCATCTCCTAAAAGCCAGATAACAATCCTGCTTCTATGTGAAATGTAGAAGAAGGTATCAGGCGATTTTATAAATTAAGTGCCACCCTATTACTTGCTAAGGAACCAGAAGCAAAATACTTTCTCAGCAAATGAACTGGTGCAAAGAAAACCATCTTCCACAACTGGTTATGCACTCATTACTTGCCAAGGCATATGATGTAGGTGATCATGGTCTTTCTATAACCATGATTGGTCTTGGCAAATTCTTCTACAGAATTGGTTTGCCATTGCTTTCTTCTGGGCGGTGTCTCTACAAGACATGTGATCCCATCTATTATAAATACTCTTCAGAGATCATCTGCCTGGAGTCAGTGGCTGCATAACTGGGTCTTGTGATATGTACCAGCTGCTCATTCGACCATCCACCATCTGCTCCCATGGCTTCATGTGACCCTGATCGGGGGGCTAAGCAGATGCTGCACATTGCCCAAGGCTGACCTGCAGGCTAGCAGAGGGAAGGAGCACCTTACACCTCCTTTGGTAGAGATGTATCTCCACCCCGCCACTCCTGATGATGGATATTTAAAGTGCTAGTAAATATCTGATCACAGAGTAATACAACAGGGATTTCAGCCCACTGAAAACATGCTGGCTACTTACACTATCCCATTTTATTCACCTTGAATTCCTTTCACTTCCCCTATCCAAGATTCCATTGCACATCCACACTCTAATGGCAAAATAATCTATTAACTTGCATGTTTTGGGGTTCCAGGAGGAAATGATCTGGCAGAGGAAATCCACGTGGTCACAGAATGAAAATTCAAACTCGGCACACATTGCACTAGAGCTCAAGGTAGGACCTGAGTTGGTGGAGCTAGGAGGCAGCAAATCTACTAGTTGTGCCCGTGAGTGTGTCTTTGTCATGTCTCGATATTCCTAAAGTCTCAAATGGATGACCCATCTCAGCCTTCCTCATGAGAACCCCAGCCAGCACATTGGAAGCTAGTCTTCAGTCAACTCAAGTCACCCTATGTGATATCGAGGAACAGCTGAGTGTACATGATCCTGCAGAGATGAGAAGCTCAGACAACGTCAAGGTTGCTATGCTGAAAACCTTCTTCTGGCCAAGTCTCATCTCTGGACAAGTTGTTCCAAAACATCTGCAAAATTGTTCAGATGTATCCAGCTCACGAAAAAAAGCCACAACAGTACTACCAAGTACAAACAGTTTACCAATCAGCCTCTCAACAATGCACATTTTGGATTTTGACAGGACCACTCATCTCCAAAAAGTGGTAAACCACTTCTGCAGAAAAAAATTCCAAGAACAGTCATGGATATGAATAGACTTATGATTGCCCACGTCATACGACCCGGCACACAATGATAATGACTCATCTCCAGACCTTATTACAGTCTTGATCCAGGCATGAACAACAGAGAAAGGAAATGAAAATGGCTGCCTTTGACTTCAATCCTGTCAAGTTTAGCTTCAAGTGTAGATTCTGGGGTGGAAGCAGAGGCTGGGGAGCCTGAAGGTCAAGGACCAGAGATTGAAGCTCCATTGTCTGTGAGTCTGAGTCCACAGTGTGGAGCTGGTAGCCCTGACCCTGAGGTGGCCTGTCCTGGGATTGAAGGCCATTTTGTGTATGTGTGTGGGTGGAAAGTGTGGTTAACTATATATACCTGTCTGGACATGCCCCCTGCTGACTGCTCCTGTGGCTCCTCCCACAGACCCCTGTATAAAGGTGTTTGAGGCCTGAGCCCGGCCTCTCAGTCTCCAGGATGTAGTATGGTGGTCACTCACTGCTGGTTCCTTCTTCCAGTCAATAAAAGCCGATATCTCGCCTTTACGTCTCGGAGTGAGTTATTGATGGTGCATCAGAAAGATTTGTTTTTTGTTATTTTTGCTTGTTGTAGATTAGCTGCATATTGCTGTGCTGAACACTGTAGGCATGCTACATTAATGCTGCAGTATATTGCAACACTTGCAGGTTGCCCCGCGTGCAAAATGATGTATTTCTCTTTATGTCATTAATAAAATCTAATTGTGAGAAGTAGCAACAGTAATGTTGAAGACAATGAATATCTCTACTCAACTGTATAAAATCCAGCACAGAGGAGATGATAGCAGCTGTTGGAGACTAACTCTCTCAACCCAAGGATATTGCTGCAAAAGTTCTTATGTCTATCTATGCATATCTGTTTCAACAGTACTTTCCCTTCATTTTGAAATTATAAGAAAGATATTCATTTGTGATTCAGAAATGTATGGCATCACTTATTGGCATGATTTATTGTTTAACCCCTAAACTAAGTGGCTTGTAAAGTCATTGCAGTTGGGCAATTAAGACTCAGCAGCCCACCAATTGTCTCACCATTAAATTTGTTGAATATCTGTTCCCTGCATGATTGGTGCAACATCCCAGCAGTTATGCATTACTCACAAGGAGTATTGCAACAACTCAATCTTCGACAGTATTTCTTAACCCATAATCTCACGAGCAGCAGAGACAGATTGGGGCAGAGCCATGCTCTCCTCCAAATGGCACATTACATTCACTCGGGCATGCATGTTCATATTGTCATTTTCACATATCTAAATCTTGGAACTTCGCACCAGCAGCATCATGATATACCACCACCAATGGAAGGCAGTTTGCCACTGCAAGGGCAAACGCAAATAGCCAAATACTGTTGGCCAATGAATAAACAATTAAGTAAATGTCAATATAAACAGTAGGAGATGATTTACTTTTGGATAAAAATGTTTCTTTAAGTTCATCTTTTCCATCCTATTAGATAAAAATCTTTTTTAATGTTCTTTGAATTGAAAAAAAAGATAAAGATTAGATTTATTTGTCAGATGAACGTCAGAACATTAAAAAAACATATACAAGGAAATGTGTCACTTGCGTCGTCAACAACTAACACAGTCCGAGGATGTGCTGGGGTTGTCCGCAAGTGTCACTTTGCACCCAGTACAAACGTAGCATGCCCACAACTTGCTCACCCTAACCCTTCCATCTTTGGAATGTGGGAGGAAACTGCAGCACCCAGAGGAAACATACATGATCAAACTCCTTACAGAGAGCAGCAGGAAATGAACCTGTTTCACTTGTACTGTAAGCTATGCTCCCATGCCACCATGTTATTGACAATAGTGACAACCCTCAGTTTTAACAAAGTACCTTAAACGAACTATTCAACAAACAACGAGAGTTCTGCTATTGTGATTAATTAGGAATAGTCAAAATTTTGCACCACTGCTACTGAGATGTCATAACCAGAATAAACAATTCTAATTGAATATTGAACATTTTTACAGCAAGTCTTGTCGAAGTATTGCACAATTAGAAAGCCTTGCTCAAGATAGCTGTTCTCTGCAAACTAAAATATCCAAAGCAAATTCCCAGCTTTCATTCCGTAATTACATATTTAGTCTCACTGCAGATAGTTAACTTCCAATAAAATAAGTTTATTTGAAACCCCCCTGAGAAAAATGTCCCTTATAAATTTACAAGCTACTCCAAATCTGTACAGGTCATGTGGGCAAGTAAAAGGTTTACAGGAAAAAAGAAATCACAAATTTTTGATTTCTTAATTATATTTTTAAACAATTCCAAAACAGCAACAGCACTCATTTGAATACCTCAAAACATTATTTCAAAATAAAACAGTACAGCTTGTACTTACCACAGTAAATGCACAGAACAAAGGAAAACAGCAATTCACGGAATGAAAACCAAACTAGGATCTTTCGTGGTTGAGACTAATTGTTAATGGATTGTTCTCAGAAAGCAAACACAAGCAGAGTTTACTATCTTCCTGCTGCTCTGTTATTTCATGCATATCTCCTTAAATGTTGCCACTCTTGAATGAGCATATTGGTCAGTGGACTGCCTTCATAATTCATTTAGTCACTGCTCATTAGATAAGACACAGGCTCGTCTACGTAGGTACATACATGGAAGTTAAATTGAAATAAATAAATTTGAACTGGCAATTGAATCTTGTGCGGACAGTGGACTAAAATGAAAAAGCTTTGCCATTCAAATGCCTCTCACATTGAACCAAACACCAGGACTGTAGGATTATACTGCTATGCTGTTTATAATTGCTGTCACTTCCCTTCAGGCTTCCCTTAGTCCAAAACTGTTTTTAAAAAAAAAACCACGAACTTGAGGACATGATAAGCCCATATTTCCACTACTTGCTTCTACCTAAACAACCCACATTTGCAATATATTTAAAAATGTGAATCAGAGGATGAATCATAAAAATATTTGAGTAATAAACAATAATAAATAGGAATCACAGTCGTGATCAATGAGATCCACAGGAAGACACTGGACATCAATAGATTTGGTCTTCAGACACTAATTAGGCAAAGCAGGTTTGAAATATGTGTTGTCCGCTGACCTCATTCTGTGCTTCAGGCAAAACTGTATCAGCCTTAAAGGGATTGTGGTAGATTGCTCATTAAAAAAAAGACCCAAAGACTTTGTAATTTGTGGAGTTGGAAAAAACAGAAGTGTTTTTCCTGAATTCATAAAAAAAAGTGGGCCGTTGCTTTTACCCTCTCAACTATCAGAAAACAAAGTTTGCTGATACCCAATGGTTGCCTACTCCAGCTCCCCATTTGACTGATCACAGGATTTGCCCAAGGATAGCACTGCCAGTGGAACCAGTGGATTCAAGTTCAACTGCAACATCTAAGATTAGTTTGGAAAGGAACATGGATGAAAGAGGTATGGACGGTTATGGTCCAGCTGTGGACCATAAGCTGGGGACAGAACAATATATTGGCCTGGACTAGATAAGCAGAAAGGCCCATATCAATGCTGTGGTGCTCTATGACTTTAAAACCCTGGTTCACCTCTTTACCCACACTAGAAAGCTATCTGATTTTATAGCTCCAGCATATCCCCATCACTTTCAATGATTATAATTAGTACTCAAGCTCACTTCTCCATCCTTTCTAGATATACACAGCGCTTGAACTCATTCTGCCAAGCACCTTCTCCCCCCACTGCAAATAAGCCTGAGCTCACTCTAGAGTGCTCACTTGTTTTCAAATATTCTACAAGTGCAATATAATTTAATGACTCTTCATGAAAAGCATTTTGATTTGAACTTCTGTCTGCACAGGGTAAAGAATCTTTCCCCCTGGGAACTAGTTTGTCTATTAGTGAGGAAGAAGTCATTTCCTTTCAGACAGTCGGCATAGCTATCCATTGTGATTATGGCTGATGCATCATTATACCATTTTCCAGCATTATCCCAATATTCCATGAATTTCTTCATGACCAAAAATCCATCTGATCGTTGTCTTGACTGAATGCAATGCCTCCACGGACTTATGTTGTAGACAATTCCAAAGGTTCTCCACCCCTGAGTAAAAGTAATTCTGCTCACCTTCGTCCTAAATAGTCTATCTCTTACTCTCAAAACATGCTGCCCTGTCCTAGAATCATCCGTTAAGAGAGACATCCTACCTACCAAACCCTTTAAAAACTTGATTTGGTTGGTGAAGACCTCCTCTCATTCTTCTAAATTTTGTCCAGTCTACTCAATCTGTCATCAGACACGAAATCTCCAACATCCTTTGCAGATACTCAAGCACTCTCTCACCAAGGGCATATGCTGTACAATTACCAAAATACTTCTTTATTTCAAAACAAGCCCTTACATAATAAGGAGCTCAGAAAAATAGAGGGCTGGGGTAACCCTAGGTAATTTCTAAGGTAAGGACATGTTCAGCACAACTTTGTGGGCCAAAGGGCCTGTATTGTGCTGTAGGTTTTCAATGTTTCTATGTTTCAAAAATATTGCCTGCAATGAAGATCTTAGAATAAAGCAATGTGGATTAAAAGAATAAACATCTGTGCAAATTGAAGGTGGGGTTATTTATGAACAGTGCTACTTAGATCACTAACAAAATGGAAATGTGATTTCTGTTTAGAACTGGAATGTTTGTCCTCTTCTTGGAGACTGACTACTTCACAAGCAATAACTGCATCATCTTCTCACCAATATTTTCCCCAAGTCATCTTTACTCTAATTGGGGAAAGGTTCTTCCCAAAAGAATTCCACACATCCTTGACCAAGACCCTCTCGAGTTAAGCCATTTCCCCATGATATCAGCCTCCTGAATATTTAGAAAGGTGTGGAATCTTGAGGAATAACAGGGAAACTCAAATAATTCTTGGATCTCCCAGTCTCGAAACCATAGCATTTGTTTGCACATGGCAGACATCATACCGGGAAGATACTACCAGAACCTTTATAAAGTAAAATGGTTGGGTAGACAGTCTTAATGCTCTGAAATCTACATGGTACTCCAAAAATGCATTGACATTTGACAAAATATTGACAGTGAAAGTAATTTGTATACTTGTTTTGATATCAAGGAAAGCTTACAAATGATATTGAATTACAACTTATATCAAGTTTATGAGAAAAAAGGAAAGTTTTTTTTGAAATTTAGGAAAAGTAGTCCTACTTTTAATAAGTGGAACAAGCAGAAAACTGAGAAGGTTACTAATTATAAATACTGTTGGGAATGCCATGTGCTCCAGATGTGATTTTAAATAGTTTTGAAAAATGGGCTGCATATTGTAGGTAAAAATACATGGAAGTCCTGAAGCATTAACCTTTTCATTGGAAGGTTCTGCTTATTGAAACTGGCAGTGGGTTCAGGGTTGTCTGCTGAGGTACCCAGAGACATAATTGCTCCAGTAACCCTAGGGCTCTTGTGAATGACCATAATTTCTGCTAGATGAAGCTAGGTAAATGGGAGAAAGAAAATCAAAACAACATTTTACATTACAGTCTCTACACTAATGAAGTTTGCAATGGCATTACCTATCAATTATAACTGTGCCTATTTACCAATGTGAAACTACCCTATTGATAAGGCATGGGGGAGGGACAAGATTAATACCTTAAATATGAACAGCAATTTACATAGCATCACCAACACAATAATTATCTCAAGTGCCTTCAGACATCTGTTGCCAAACCATATGTGAAAGTACTGAAACTGGTAACCAAAAACATAGGTGGCAGGGTGGAGATTCCTCTCTACCAAAGGATGTGTAAGATGTTTCTTCCTTCCACTAGCCTGTAAGTCACCCTTGGCCAAGGTGTAGCACTTGCTTAGCATTCATCATTTGAATCATTTTGCATCAGGGTCACATGAAGCCATGGGAGCAGGTAGTGGATGGTTGTATGAGCAGCTGGTGCATACCACTTATTATGCGATCACTGACACCAGGCAGACAATCTCTGAAGAGTATTACTAATGGCTAGGATCACCCATCTTGTAAAGACACTGCCCAGAAAAAGGAATGGGTAAGCACTTCTGTAGAAAAATTTGCCAAGAACAATCATGGTCATAGGAATCTTCTCACCCTAGAAGTTCTATGAGTCTAGAATTCATGGTCTGGAGTGCCAGTGCAGGATAACACTAATAGGACATGCAATAAGAGAAATGTTATGACAGTCATGGGGGATTTCAATATGCAGGTGTATTTGGAAAATCTGATTTGTGTTGGATTTCAGGAGAGGGAATTTGTAGAATGCCTATGAGATGGTGTTTTAGAGCAGCTTGTGGTTGATTCCACTTGGGGGAAAGGCGATCCTGGATTAGGTGTTGTATAGTGAACCAGATTTTATTACAGAGTTTAAGGTAAAAGAACCCTTTGGGAGGCAGTGATCATAATATGATAGAATCCACCCTGCAGTTTGAGAGGACAAAGATAAAGCCAGATGCATCAGTATTACTGTGGAGAAAAGGAAATGAAAGAGGCATGAGAGAAGAGCTGTTAAATGTTGATTGCAAGGGGGCACTAGCAGGGATGTTTGCAAAAAAAAAAACAATGACTGTAGTTTTTGGAGACAATTCGGAGAACAGAGGATAGATACATTCCAAAGGTGAAGAACCATCTTAAGGGGATGAATAGCCAACTGTGGCTGACAAGAGAATTCAAAATCATCATAAAACAAAGGAGACTGCTTATAATATAGCCAAAATTAGTGGGAAATTTGAAGATTGGGAGCCTTTAAAAACCAACAGAAGGCAACTAAAAAGTCATAAGGAGAAGAAATAAGAAATATGAAGGTAAGTTTGCCAAACATATTAAAGAGGATACCAAATGATTTTTCTCAGATATGTAAAGAGTAAAAGCGAGGCAAGAGTGGATATTGGACTGCTGAAAAATGATGCTGAAGAGGTAGTAATGGGGGACAAAGAAATGGCGGATGAACTGGGGTTGAGAGGGAAAATAAATCAGTCATTATAGACTGGTGGAGCAGACTCGATTGTACTAATACTGCTCCTATGGCTTATGGTCTCATGGACATATTCTTCACATTTTAAAGAAACCTGTGTGATCAGTGCAAGTTTATGGACTCTGAGCTGGGAATCAGCAGAAACCACAGTAGGCCAAAATGAATGTGATTTATTAAAGTTTAAGAAATTCTATTGTTTTGCAAAACTCAGAAAAAGAAAGTGAAGACTGATTCTCCAGATATAGAAAGGCTTCTGAGAAGTCAGTCTGGATTTAGTAGGTTAGAACTTCATGTTCTGCATTGAAGATTCTGTTTATGGTATAACTGTTAACTGATAGCTCCTGCCCATTCCTTCCCCTTTTTGCTTCTCACAGAATATTTCTTTCACTTATGTATTCTGCCATTTGGTAGTAGCACAACACTCAATGTAAAATGCATACTTCTAAGGATGACCCTGCCAAATTTTGTTGATGCTTCTTCTGTTGTACTCGCATGAACAGCCTTCGTTTACAGCCTCCTGAGGTCTGACTGTGGAGTCAGTAGTGCTTGAGGAAGGGAAGCAAGTCACAATCCCATCAGAAAGGCACTAAGCTTTGGTGGAGCAGGGAAAATTGACATGATGTTATTTATGGGACAAAACAGAGAATAGAGCAAGGGCAATAAAAGTGATTTTATATAAACATGGCCGGTGCTTCTCACTGTCAAAGGCAGCCTTTAATATCAACCCCTAACTAGCCCTGAGAAAGTAGTCATGATCTTCTGGGATATTAACCTCAATTCTGGGGAAGGAACTTCCACCTTGATTAGTGAATTCCAAGATTTAGACAATTGAAGGCCAAAAGGACCTTCAGAATATTTTAACTCATGCTGTTGTGCAACTTGGGCATGAACTGGCCGCAGTCATGTCTCATGCACCTGCTTCCCTTGCCCTTCTAATTGTCAGCGATCTCATGTTCGGGAGGTGCTATCAAAAACAGCATGACAGGTTGTTGAAGCCTGTTCTGTAGATTTACCCTCTTCACGTATAGCATAACACTATGGGCACTGAATGCTTAGAATAATGTGGATAATAATGCTCAGGACAAGAAGACTATTTTGGATGGTATCTAGCTTTCAGAGCTGCATCTATTAAGGCAAATAGAGTCATAGAAAAGTACAGCATAGAAACAGGCTCTTTTGCCCTTCAGTTCCATGCTAAACCATTTAAACTGCCTAGTCCCACCGATCTGCACCCAGACCATAGCCATCGATACACCTATTATCCATGTACCTATCTAAGCTTCTCTTGAATGTTGAAATCAAGCTTGCATGCACTGCTTGCTCTGGCAGTTCATTCCACACTTTCACGACCCTCTGAAGGGAGAAGTTTCCCTTCATGTTTCCCTTAAACTTTTCACTCTTCACCCTTAACCCATGACCTTTAGTTGTAGTACCACTCAATCTCATTGGAAAATAGACTGCATGTATTTACCCCACCTATACCCCTCATAATTTTGTATAACTCTATCAAGTCTCCCCTCAATCTTCTGTGTTCCAAAGAAAATAGTCCTAACCTATTCAATCCTTCCTTGTAAGTTAGGTCTTCCAGTTCCAGCAACATCCTCGTAAATTTTCTTGGTATTCTTTCAAACTCGTTGACATCTTTCCTATAGGTAGGTGACCAAAACTACACATAATACTCCAAATGGAAAGTGTTCCATGCCTTGTAAGTAATGGAAGGCTTTAAGAGCCACCAACTATAGAACATCCAGTGAGAATTATGAAAAAATTACAGTGGGTCATTGTCAATGACTGAGATCAAAGAATGGTCCTGCCTCTTTTAGCAAATATTTTAACTCATTAGCTTGACATCAGTCTGACTGCAGATTATTATGCAAAATGACAACTTAACAATATGATGCTGCACTATATCAGAAGTCAGTATTGCAGATATTTGTTTTCAATATACTGGTTTAGTTTTAAACAAAACTAAACAATACAAGCTTAATTGTTGCTAAGAAAATGGCACCCATTCTGCTCATACTGTGACATCCTACTGAAATGTCCAACTGATTACTCTGGCCGGCTCCACCAATGTAATTTAGATCACAATCCAGATATGACTTAAATTAGCAGCCACTATAAACCTCTCTGTTAAGGACTGAACTATTTTGTTGTCTTCTGGTAGAGATGACTCCAGATAAAACTGCAGATCTGATAAGCATACTTCAAAGTTCCAATGTAATCATATCACGGCACCCAAAAATAGCTGTGCAATTCTGTCCTGAAGTATAATCCTAAAGTATTGATATTTTCCAGTTTCAGAATATAGTGCAACATTTTTCATCTTGCTCTCGCTTAATAACACCTCCACATCCAAGGTCAAATGGTGTAACAATAAAGAGAGCTTAATTTATATTTGGTAGACACATGGGAGAAATGCAATTATTGTAAAAACAGAAATGCGTGATGCAAAGAAAAGATGAATTGTATTCAGAATTAAGATCTTTTTGTTTGTTACTTCAGCAAATATCTAAGTAGAACAGACTTTCCTGTCTTTTGCTTAAAAATTATTGTGTAAAATGTCAGCTTTTATTTACTTGTTCGTAGTATGTCAATATTGTTGGCTCGACCAACATTTAGTCCCACGTGCACCCATGATGAGTGTCTTCTCAGGTCACTTCAGCAGATAGGGAAAATTTGGCTCTGCTATTGAGATTCTGGAACCTGGATAAGGATGGCAGATTTACTTCCCTGAAGGATATCAGACCAGTTATATTTTCATAACAATATGCTCATATTGATGTTAACTCTCTGATGTGCTTAAGTAATAAATTTAATTTTAATTTCTGCAACTGCGCTGTTGGGATTCAAAATCATGTTGCCAGAATAATAGTCCAGGAGTCTGGTTACTAGTCCATTAACTTAATCACAAATTATGGTGTAGAGGATTTGCAGCCTCCAGTTTAATAATGCAGCTCTCACTCATCATGCTTCAGAGCAAAGGTCAAGGCATATCTGTGGTCTACCTTAGAGGTAGGAAAATTAAAGTTCATTTTTTTCTCCATTACTTTTCTTCTCTGGTATCTTCTCCCATTTCAGGTAATTGATTGGATGGGGGTGGTGGCAGACTGGGAAGAAAATGGGATTAAAGTCTGCAAGTACTGCAGGCTGATGGACCAAATATTACTCTCCTTGTCTTTAGATATGCGTTTTATTGCATACTACTCTTGTTGGAAGCTGAAAGAATTGCAAAGAGTCTGAATAGCATGCTAGGAATACACAGAACAACATTTTTGACAAGACTGCTTCTGTTGAGAGGTGAACTCTATTGCTTGTGGCAGATAGATAATATCAGGGTAGTCGCTAACTAGTACAGTGTTCTTTACGTCGGTTTAAATGACCACAGTTCTAAATTACCTGGACTCTTAAGTTGTCCACTGGAGAGCATCCCAGCCAATTCAGTAATATTTATTATTTATTCATTGAGATACAGCGTGGAATAGGCCCTTCCAGCTGCGCTGCCCAGCGATCCCCTGATTTAATCCTAGCCCAATCACAGGACAATTTACAATGACAAATGAACCTACCTACTAGTCTTCGCACTGTGTGAGGAAACCCGAGCAGCCGGAGGAAACCCTCATGGCCATGGGGAGAATGTACAAACTCCTGATTAGCAGTGGTGGGAAATGAACCCAGTTTCGCTGGTATGGCAATGCATTGTGCTGACCACTGTGCTATCATACTGCCCATCATCAGAAGCCATTAGTAACAAAATAAACAAACAAAGTGACATTGCTATGCTAATTTACTTGGATGACCTAAAAATCAACAACGGGACAGGTTAACATAAGTAATACATCAATTAGAAGAGACTACTGTTTAGGTGGGTCAGGACTAGGCTCAGTGCACAGGGATAGGTTGAGGAAGATGTCAGTAATTATCTGGGCAAGGTTGGTAGTAGTGTAGGAGTATAAATTGGTTAATGTAAAATAATGGTAATTGGAAGAGAATTGTCGGTCAAGTGTGGCTGGCCTGTGGGCTGTCAGGAAAAATAACAAGTTCATATCAATGAGGAGAGGAAGAGATAGTGGTTGGATTGGGCTGTCCAGACTGCTGGGTGCTGGGGTGTGCCTATAAATCACCCTGAAACAGACTTCTGAAGTCATTGTACAAGTGGCTTCTGTGGTTTCTACAGACCCAGACGACTTCTTCCAGTTCATCCATGAATCAGCTTATTCTTCTTCTCCTATGTCAACCAAGGTGGTTGCGGTTCTGTCAGAGTCCACCGTTCAGACTACAGTTCTCCGTAATGTGTGGCCTGGAAGACGTGCGTCTTCGGGGAGCGGCCCTGTAGACAGTGCAAATCCTTTCCGACTTCACTGACTGATTTCACGTGTGTTGTGGGAGACATTGAGACAGCAGGCAATATGTGCAATGGTCAGAAGAAGGCCTCTGTACTCAAGGATCCTCTCTCCTTCTCTTGATGGAGGGCAAGAGCCTGTTGGTCCCCAAGTTGGGGGTCTTGGAGAAATGACGCAGAGGATCGCAACATTGGAATAGCGAGTTGCTGGTCTCTGCAGGAGAGCGACCTCTCTCTCTCACTCGATGGAGAGAGACACAGCCTGTCTGAGATACCAGAGTGCTGGATTGTAGACAGTAGCTTTTGATGGATTCTAGATCAAGATATCTTTGGAGGCTTTAGGGTTTGCATGGTGGAGGGGGTGGGGTTCAGTACCTCTGCTGGTGCAAGTGGGGGAAGGGTGGGGGAGTCAATGCTTCTGCTGCTGCTTGTGCATGGGAGGATGGAGGGGGCTTCGGAGGTTCTGATGTTTCTATCATTCATTCGCTGGGGTTTCTTGTTTCATGGATGTCTGTGAAGAGTAAGAATTTCAGGTTGTATACTATGTACATTCTCTGATATTAAACAGAACTGTTTGATGTGGAACACTGGATGCCACAGTACTTGCCCTGCCTCCTCCATGCATTAGGAAAAGAAACAAAGAGATGGCACTACAGTTCACAGGGAGCCCTGGATTATCTGTCATATTTTATACATCACAGGCATCAGATCCGAGGGAACACATCCGGATTTTAAGCCGTCATAGTCTCTCTACATCTCCGGCTTGTAAAATTACATTACTAGATCACAGACCAACAGAACAGCAAAATTTTCTATGTTCAGACTGTAAGCCAAGTGTCAGGATATTTCCTAAGAGTGGGACACACCATGGTGTGTACTGCATGCTGTATAATAAAAGTTTCACTTTGATAGATTCTGCGGAGCTGGGCCGTGAAACCTGGCAGAGGACACCTCTTGCCTTGGAGCAATAGCAGCAGGAAATCTAGAGCAACGGTGAAGGCTGATCTGTGAGGCTTTAATTGCCGATGATTTTAGCTAAGAAACATACGTGTTCCTGGATAGCTTGGATGTGAAGCTAGCAATTACATGGAGACAATGATACAAATCACTTCCTCTTGCACTGAAATTCCAATGATTAAACACTCTGCTCTACAGAGCACCCGATTAGTATCTCCCACGCAATACAAAATATCTGCTCTTTGTATCACCATTAATTAGCATGACAATGAATAAAAGGAAGGATTAATCTTTTTTTAAAATATTATTTCTGTAGCAATGCCTATTTCTGTAGCCATGTGGATTTTTGAGATGCTTTGCTGCGCTGTCCTCTTGAGAATCATAAAATGCTACCGATATAACCACTCGTAAACCACACTAAATGTGTATCTTCAGAAGAAGCTGCAGCTGCACGAGCCACAAATCTGAAAGAATCTTCTTCAGATCAGGATGCCCTTAAGATATAGGGCAGCAAAGACCTGACTGAGCTATTTTAATCCTACAGTAAGAGTAACACCAGCACTGGAATGACATGATTGAAACAGACAGACAACAGGCATCAATCACTTGAACACAAGCTATGGATAGGGCTGCACCAGTGGGACACGTTTTATTATTTTCATGCCGAATTTGCAGAGGCGAGAGATAGAGCAATGAGCTGACAGATAAGTACATCAGTACAAGCTGCAACCACTACAAGCGACAGAAGCAGCGTAGTAGCATTGCGGTTAGCACAATGATTTACAGTATCAGCGACCCTGGTTCAATACCTGCCACTGTCTGCAAGGAGCTTGTCTGTTCTCCCCATGCTCAGGTTTCCTCCCACAGCCCAAAAATGTACCGGTTGGTAGGTTAATTGGCCATTGTAAATTGCTCCGTGATTAGGCTAAAGGCTGGTTTATACTTGTGCGTATGGACAATACCGTAGGCCTGATTTTCACTTCTGTGCAGGCTCTACACCATAGCGAGCATGTGTTGGTGTGTGCCAAAATGCTAGTTGGCGGTGGGGTTTCTATGCCACTGTGTTGAGTTTCTTCGTGAGAGACATGGGCGAGGAAATGCATTTCAAACATTTTCGCGTGTCGACAGGTAGATCTGACCATTTGGGTTTGTGTATTTCGCATCAGTGTACAGACATGGTGGAGAAGAAGCAACCGGTAATGCGATGCTACCAAACAGACCAATCACAGTTGCTGCAGTCTGCGTCGCCGCGATGCGTGGGATACTTTTTTGGGGAGGTGCACGTCACCCTAAGGCGTAGGGTACGCAGTACCTATGGCGTACATGCGATGCAGAAGTATAAATCAGGCTTAAGGTTAAATCAGGGGTCATTGGGTGGCATAGCTCAAAGGTCTGCCAGAGCCGATTCTGTGCCGTATCTCAAAAATAAAACAAAATAACAACATAATAACAACAGAAAATGGTGGAAAACTCAACTGGTCAAGCAGCATCTGAGAAGGAGAAAAATAACCCTATAGACGATTCTCTATAGGAAGGGATTTAAAAAAAAGGCATCACAGCTGAGCCAGACTGTAATTTAGCACTCACATTTGCATATTCCTACAAATCGTACAAATCTTGTTTATATCTTTTAAGGCACAAAAACCCTGGCAGATTTTCCTCCTCCTAACTCATGTATTTTCTGGCTACTACTCAAATGTTACTTCCCAAGGTTGAGATCAGCTAACACAGGCCTGTTTCTGCGTGGTTCATCTATTCAGACGACACTTATTCAAGTGACACTTAATAAATCGATGGAGTCGCCAAGGATACCTATTATACTCACTCCTACTGTAACACTAGCCACTTATCTTCGAGTGAAATATTGGTGAACCTCTTTTTTACTTCCAAATTCCTGATTTTTAAATTCCTGATACAGTTAAACTGTTTCAGTTAACACTACGCTTCCCTTCAGCTGTCATGCTCCCTGGGGACTGTCAGCAGTACCTGGTAAAATATGCATTAAAAACCCAAGCACCTAAATGCAGCTTTTAGAATGTGTTAAATCTATCCACAAGTAATATTTTATCATTATTTCACTTGCATGAATTGCCGCATTCTGTAATTTCACCAGTAATTAATTGTCAATACCTGTTTCAATTACTTAAGTGAATAATGAACTATGTTCAACTCCAGGTGAAGTAATAGTACTGCCAATTATAACCTTGCAGCTCTGACATAAGGGACTAACTGGCATACGGTTGCCAAGGTAACATCGGTGTAGCTGGCTGTTGTATAGTGACAGTGAGAACAGTGTGTATTATTTGTAGGCGACTTACAGGACATTGCACACGTCCTGAATAAAAATGCAAATTGGGAGCCGTGCTTTGAATAACAAACTGAGCTGTGGAGTCACTTACGAATCTTAATTATAGTGTGCAACGGAAGCTTATATAGTGTCAATACTTGGTGAATATTGTCACAAGACCATTCCTGATTTCAGCTCTTTGGCTGATCATTTTTAAAAATTGGCCACATATTTGTAACTAGGATCTTCACAGTCTTTGTGTTTTGTCCCGGTAGTCCTTGGCAGCACAAAATAGTGTATCATTTGTAAAGTCTCATTTAGTGCCCAATCTTAAGACCTATCCTGGACCTGGCTTCAGGTGAGTAAAGTTCAAAGTTCAAATCTCAAATTAAATTTATTATCTAAGTACATATATGTCACTATCTGCAACCATGAGGTTCATCTTGTTTTGGGCATACTCACAAGAAAATGGTTATGGTTATAGAATAATAACCATAACAGAATCAATGAAAGACTGCCACATAAGGGCATTCAACCAGAGTGTAGAAGACAACCAACTGTGCAAATATAAAAGCAGAAATAAATAAGCAATAAAATATTGGGAAAGGAGAGGAAGAGTCCTTGGGGGTGTGTGGGAACGTTTCAATGATGGGGCGAGTGAAGTTACCCCCTTTGTTTAAAAGCCTGATGGTTGAGGGGTAATAACTGTTCCTGAACCTGGTGGTGTGTGAACTGAAGCTCCTATATGTTCTTCCTGATGGCAACAGCAAGAAGAAAGCATGACCTGGGTGGTGGGGGTCCCGGATGATGATTGCTGCTTTCCTGCGACAGTGTTGCCTGCAGATGTGCTCAATGGTTAGGAGGGCCTTACTAGATGGACTGAGCCATATCCGCTACTGTTGGCAGGATTTTCCATTAAAGAGCATTGATACTTCCATACCTGACTGGGATATTTCATGATATAATTCCATGATTATAGACCACAAATTTGGTCTATAAAGCTTTACAATTATTTCTGTTGATCATTTTCTCTCCTACTTACCCCAAAGGCACTAACTCTTTCAGGGAGAGGGCATCATGGTGGTACCATGTATAATGGCACAGCAGCACAATTGTCAACCCTCCCCAAATCCCCCGTCCCTGCACAAAAAATGGAACAGGTTCATTAAACTCCCCCTGATCTCCCTTCCCCGCACCATAAAAGGGAAGAATCAGGCGAAAAATGCAAAATATGAAAAAAACACAAAATATTAAAAAACTATAAGACTGAAATAAGTCCATAGTCCAAGTCTATATTCACATCCTTATCCAAAACACAGAAAACCCGGGTAACGTTCCCCAGTGTTTTCATCAAAAGTATAGAACTCACATTGTATAATCGGTACAGGGTAGTCTTGGAAGATGGTCTTATTTTCTTTTCTGTGCATCCTGAAGAAGAGTGGCAGGACCAAATGAAGGGTAGTCATCCATGTTATTTGGTTGGCCAACTATAACCTATTGAGATCTAATCCTAGGGCTGAATGCTGAAGGGTAATATATCGGCATGGTCTGGTGGGATCTGAATGCAGCAGAAGGCTGGAGAAGGTAGCTAGCTGACATGATCATGAGGTTGATGGCAGATCTTGGGGGGGGGGGAGTGGAACGGCAGAGGTCAGGATCAGAAGCAACAGCAGTGGGGTGAAGGCACAGCATCCATTATCCTTGCCAGAGTTCATTCTGAACTCTTGACCTAGTGCTTTACTGTGCTGATTACCAAAAACTGATGAATCCAATATTGAGTTCCAAAGGATTATCTATTAACTTGACCAAACCCAAACCAAACATATTTCCATCCTACTACAAACAGCCTCTTTGTTTTCTCCACCTCTCTCCTGTCTGCAAGTTAAGGCATATATCTCCTGTCTTCTTGCCTCAACAAAAGACCGTCAGCCTCAGACACTGTTTCTTTCTCCGTGGGTACAGCCTCATATGTTAAGTATTTCAAGGATGTTTTCATTTATTTTTAAATTAGAGACATAGCATAGTAATTGGCCTTTCTGCCCATTTACAGCTGTGTGACCCATTAGTCTACTATCTGGTACATCTTTGGAATGTGGGAGGAAACTGGAGCACCCAAAAGAAACTCACACGTTCTCCTATATGGCAATTCATCACCTCCTTTGATTTGGCCTACGACAGTGACGTCTTCAGTAAACATGGAGCTCTGCTTAGCCACAGTCAAAAGTGCAAAGTAAGTAGAGCAGGGGTTTAAGCATATAGCCCTGTGGTGCACATGTGCTGATGGAGGTCGAGGAGGAGATATTGTTGCTAATCTGAAATGAGTGAGGACTGTAAGTGAGGAAATTGAGGTTCTAATTGCTCAAGGAGGTATTGAGACCAAGGTCTTATTGATTAGCTTTGAGGGAATAAGTACTTGTTGCAAAAAAATTGACGTGAACCTAGAAAAATCCTCCATAAAAATAAAAAGGATCTACAAAACAACACACACAAAATGCTGGTGGAACACAGCAGGCCAGGCAGCATCTAGAAGGAGAAGCACTGTTGACGTTTCGGGCCGAGACCCTTCGCCAGGACTAACTGAAGAGAAAGATACTAAGAGATTTGAAAGTAGTGGGGGCGAGGAGGAAATGCGAAATGATTGGAGAAGACTGGAGGAAGTGGGTTGAAACTAAGAGCTGGAAAGGTGATTGGCGAAAGTGATACAGAACCCCCACCTCTTCCCACCGAACTCCCTCCTGGCACTTATCCTTGTAAGTGGAACAAGTGCTACATCTGCCCTTACACTTCCTCCCTCACCACCATTCAGGGCCCCAGACAGTCCTTCCAGGTGAGGCGACACTTCACTTGTGAGTTGGTTGGTGTGGTATACTGCGTCCGATGCCCCCGGTGTGGTCTTTTATATATTGGTGAGACCGATGCAGACTGGGAGACCGTTCTGCTGAACACCTACGCTTAGTCCGCCAGAGAAAGCAGTATCTCCCAGTGGCCACACATTTTAATTCCACGTCCCATTCCCATTCTGATATGTCTATCCATGCCCTCCTTTACTATCAAGATGAAGCCACGCTCAGATTGGAGGAACAACACCTTATATACCGGCTGATGGCATGAAAATTGACTTCTCTAACTTCCGTTAATGCCCCCCTTCCCCTTCTTACCCCATCGCTGACATATTTAGTTGTTTGTTTTTTTTTCTCTCCCTCTGCCTATCACTCTGCCTGTTCTCCATCTCCCTCTGGTGCTCCCCCCCTTTCTTTCTCACAAGGCCTCCTGTCCCATGATCCTTTCCCTTCTCGAGCTCTGTATCACTTTCGCTAATCACCTTTCCAGCTCAGCTTCATCCCACCCCCTCCAGTCTTCTCCTATCATTTTGCATTTTCCCCTTCCCCCACTACTTTCAAATCTCTTAGTATCTTTCCCTTCAGTTAGTCCTGACGAAGGGTATCGGCCCGAAACGTCAACAGTGCTTCTCCCTATAGATGCTGCCTGGCCTGCCAGCATTTTGTGTGTGTTGTTTGAATTTCCAGCATCTGCAGATTTCCTCGTGTAGGATCTAGAAAAATAAGATTGTAAAATATTTTCTGCTTCAAGAAATGTAGAGCAGGGGGAGGGAGGAAAGTGGATTCGCTTGCTTCCACTAAAGGAATGATTTTTCAGTTAATTCCTTATCAGCACTCATTGGATCAATTTTGCAAGGAGGAAATTCTGTCAAGAGCTTGTCATAAGATATGCTGTACAAGTTATCATGTGAAATGTGTCTCATGGTACATGTCAGTGCAGTGCAGTGCAGTGCAGGTAAAGTGAAAATCAGCAGCACAAACATGCTATGAGTCAGGAGCCTGCGGATTACATCTTTCCCACTCCTTAAGCAACGACACAGCAACATCCTTCTGCTTTTGAATTAAAACACGGTCCGTCAGAAGTTGCTCTCAATTCTAAGGTTTACATCTGCCTTTTTAAGTACACAATGCAAATATTAGTTTGAGCATTCAATAACTTTACTCTGTGAGGAAGAGGTTGATGTGCAGCAACAGGACAATGTCAACCCCTCCACAATAATATTTAAACATACTAAGGTTACGCGTGTCTCTACAATGTGCACACTTGGTAAGGCAGTCAAATTCACATTTATGCACTAATTTTAGATTTTAATACATAGATGCATTGTTTCATACTTTATTCAAATGAGTACAGATCAGCGTCTATACGAAAAGTGTAATGAATTCATTGACAGTAACAAACCTTGGCAAGATATCAAAGGTTTCTTAAGATTGTGACAATGAAAATCTTAAATAAAGTAAACATTTCTAGAGTGCAAAGTATAATTATATTGGAAATGAGTTTCCAGAATTGCTTCCAGTCAGAATCCAGATTGCAAACCTTTAAAACATTGAGTACATTTATCAAAATTAATCTTTCATGGGTGTAGTAAAACATGACCAGGTTTCACGCAGAATTGCATAAGCTAGGATACAAAATCTAGGACACACCCTCAGAATTGATGGGCATCCTTTTAGAACGGACAGAATTTCTTTAGCCAGATTGTGATGGCTCTGTGGAATTCTCTGCCATTGGCAGTTGTGGAAACCAAGTTTTTGTACACTTAAGACAGAGGTTGATTGATTCTTGATTGGTCAGGGCATGAAGGGATACAGGGAGAAAGCAGGAGATTAGAGCTGAGAGGAAAATTGGGTCAGCCATGATGAAGTGGCAGCGTAAAAATGATGGTAATTCTGCTCCTGTATCTCATAATCTTATGGTCTAATATTTGTTAATTGAGGCAAAAAGCTTTACAAAATGGCTGTTAATCTGCTCCATGCTTCTACTCAATGAATAGTGAGGTTTTGGCCTTAACTGTCGAGGTTTCAAATGGATTCCTTAAGACCAATCATTGAGCCAGCTAACCCTGCTATAAGGCAAACTGTACAGTGTGTCAGGATACTGAGGTGTGTTGACTCTGCTTTAGAGAGATTGAAGTCACAGAGTCATATAGGCTGGAAATAAGAACTTTCAGTCCGACTGGTCCATGGCAACCAAGATTACCAACTACTCAGATTGAGCCCATCTCCTTCTAAACATTTCCTATCCATTATCTATTCAAATTCTTTTGAAATGTTGCAAATGTGCCTGCCTCTACAACACTGGAGTAACTTAATCCTTATTTACTTGGGTCTTTAATGGTTTCTTCTGGGTTTCTAGTTTTGTGGCTGCCTGTAAGGAGACAAGTGTCAAGGTTGTATAATGTATAATTTGATAATAAATCTACTTTGAACTTGGTATTGTTTGAACTCAACCATTTTGGTTATGAATGTCTAGAAAATGAGTAAACTCAATGTCAGTGATTGCTCAATGTATAAATGCATACGTTTATTCCATTCCTAACTCTATCACAGCAGTTACCAGGTGTGTAAGGAAATAGATTCATGTATGCTCTCAAATTTTCTATCAAAAAGTGCAACATCCTCATCAACTCCCAAATAATAAGACCATTCAGTGTAAAGAGTGGGCACTCAAGATTGCAATGAGAATCCATATTTTGAACAAAAGCCCAGCTAGCTTCAATATCCTGACCTACTCTGAATCCGTGCCAACACTCACCATCATATGGAATCTTCCCATACACTCGCATGAGATCCTGAAAAGAATGCACCATTTCCCATAATATTCACACGTACAAGCATTTCTTACTCCACCTGTGTGTGGGATCCTTACTGGCCTCAGCAGTTACCTCAGCAGCTGCACTCAGCCACCATCCAGAGGAACTGCCCAAGTCATAAGCAAGTTATCCTCAGGCTTGAGGGACTGCCTAACACAAGTAGAAATATTAGTGCATGTGGTCGTTCAGCAAGTTTAAGTTCTGTTGTGAAGTGATTATTTTCTAGCACTCACTCACTTGGCTCTTGTAAAGATTGGGATGGTGGGGATTCAAGAAAGCATTTTGCAGTATTAAGGCAAGTAAACCGCCATATCAGGTGATGTTGCTGGCATCCCTAACACCTGCTAGACATACATTAATCATTACAGACTAGAAAAGACAGCTGATTTTGACAGTCGAAGGTTTTAAGTATTCAAGTGATGTTTTCCCTTTATTTTATTCTATGCTTCCTTTTAATTTAAATGAGGAAACAACTAATAAAGAAACTAATGTAAACATGCAAAGCAATTACTCACCGACACCAATGAGAGATCTCACTAGTGTATTTATAATCTGCAGTTGGCCATTACCAACATTTAGCTGATGAGGGTTGAGTTGTCTCACAGTGATGTCCTTATTTTAAAAAAAGACATCACATGGGTAAGAAAAGCTGGAAGAAAGCTGTCTTACAAATTAAGGACTACATAATGCAGAAAAAGCCAATTGATATTTGCTTGCATTTTCTGGCAAGCTGCCGCATTTTAAAACAACGCAATTCTCAGGTGAATGCCATATTAGCATTCACCTTGAAAAATAATTTCTTTCTTTGCAGAAATCATTACTGAGTACGAAAAAGCAGGTGGAGAGAAATATTAATTTTTCATATAACTTACTCTCTTGATAGGTCCTCTGCGATATACAGCATACCTGAATCAACTTATCATAAACTATATCTAACTTTGGAAAAAAGGTATACCTTTGACCAACATCTAATCTGTAAACTCTTTAAACCTTAGCACTATTTTTGTCAGCAAATCTATTTTCGGCATACCTTCAGAAACAACACAAAGATAAATCCGTCTGTTGTCCAGCACAAGACTCATAATTGCCAAAACATGTTATTGTCCATGATATTGGTTCCTCTCCATGAAAAGATTTTAATAAACAATTTTTTACCTTTTATGAGAAATTGTAAGAATTTTTGGTTTGACATTAACTTTAACCACAGTATTTTGGTCAGTTACTATGATGAGGGCAAGTAGGAAATAACGCAATGTTTTGGGAAACTTCAACTGCATCAGTATCAAATGCCCTTTAATTCAATGCAATTTTGCTGAGGTTTTGGATCCATGACACCATTGCTAATCCAGCTGTAAGACCACTATCTTCTTATATGTTCTTCAGCCTATTTGTTCCCCTTTTCTCACTTCACTATGGCAAGTCAGCAAGCAGTTTTTGGAAAGTTATAACTTTACTCCAACTTGGAACTCGGAACCACATTTCAAACAGCTGAATTTCTTTTACTCATGACTCTTGCTGCTAGCAGAGGAAGGGTATGAGGCCATCACCATGGAGATCACCAACAACAAGTTAAGTGATGCGGATAAGATCAGGCGAGCTGTGAGCACTGAGCATGTGCTTCTGAGTCAGTCATAAAGATAGTGATATGGTTGAAAACAAGCTGCCCCTCTCCAGTCAGGTACAGGAACAAAGCAGGTGGCATTAATAACATGTTTTTTCCAATCCTTTTATTTAAACTCTTTTCTGCTCTTTTTTAAAAATTCTCCATCCACAACTGCAACAGGACTTGCTGGGATGGCTTACTGATGAAGTCTCACATGACAGACTATGGATTTTATTGAACTCTTGCTAAGTCCACACAACACTGGGATTTCAGGGATTTAAGCCAGAGTCACTGAGTTTTGTTGAAGACTGAAAAGAGAGAGGTCAAAATGACTCAGTGGTAGAAAGTTTAAATGACTGATGAGAAAAGCAAGGGTCATGCTTGTGGACTGAATAAGAATGACTGACAGAACAATGCTTTAACCTGTATTTGACTTACACAATAAACAATAGAACTGTAACTCTCGTTTCAGCTAGCGGCTTAATCTAAGGGAAGATAGCCCTCAGCTCAGCCAAACTTAAGAAATCTTGTTTTGGGTGGATGCTGCGCGATGTTTCCCCCATTACAAGTCTGTACTACAAAATAACAAACAGTACACAATATGTGACTAAACGGTTTACAAAAGAAAACAGGGCCCATTCTCATGAAACAGTCTAATGCACAATGTTGGAGCTCACAGTTCCATTCATTTATTCATCTCCGAGCATAGCCAACCCTCAGACCTTCACTCCAAGTCCGCTCCGTCTGGTGGTCTACCAACTCTCTCCATTCGTGTCTTCTCTCCTCATCTTTCCCCAGCAAAAGACCGTGAAATCCCTGCTCCCAGACCCACAAGAAAGGACAACATCCCACTCATTGGCTAGCATACATTCCAAAGCCCCTGTTATCTTCAGTCATAACCCAAACATTGCTGCTACAGAGAAACCATTACCTTAGCAGTGAAACATTACAGAGAGGCCATTACATTAGCAGTGAAACCTTACAGTGGGTTACAGAACATACTCTGAGTGAAACAGTGTCTCACTGTGTACCTGTCTGTGGAATGCTCAATAAAAACAAAGAAAGACACAGACAGGATCCCATGCAAGTGATGGTGAGTGTTGGCAAGGATTCAGAGTAGGTCAGGATATTGAAGAGGTTACTTTGCTTTGGATGTTGAAAGGTGCAAAAAGAGGAGGTGATAATATTCTGCTTATGCTAAAGATAGTGGAGGACAAAACATTAAAAGTGGACATTCTTGAGGTGGCTGTCAAGGGGCCTGTTGTGGCTCTGGGAAAAGATGTGTTGGAGCAGGGAAAATTCTGGTCCAGATCTCATTAGGAGTACAGGCTGGGAGGGGGGGAATATTCCATATCGGAGGAAGAAAAATATAGTAGAGCCTCTGGACTGGAAAGCAGCTCCTTCAAAACCAAAGTGAAGAAGATGTAATAACAACAGAAACAGGACCAGAATCTGGTTACTATCACTGACATATATTGTGAAATTTGCTGTTTTGTGGCAGCAGTACAGTTTAGACACTCAAAAGTAAATTTATCAAAGTACATATATGTCACCATAGACAACCTTGAGATTCATTTTCTTGTGGACATACTCAACAAATCAATAATAGTGTAATAACCATAATAGAATCAATGAAAGACTGCACCAACTCGAATGTTCAAACTCATGGCAAAAGACAACAAACTGTGAAAATACAAAAATAAAGTAATAATAATAAATAAATAAGCAATAAATAGAGTCATAGAAAAATACAGCACAGAAACAGGTCCTTCGACCCATCTAGTCCATGCTGAACCATTTAAACTGCCTACTCAGATAGACCTGCACTGGGACCATAGACCTCCATACCCCTACCATCTACGTGCTTATCCACACTTCTCTTAAATAAAGCTTGCATACAACACTTGTGTGTGTTAGCAGCTCGTTCCACACTCTATTAAGAGCGTGAGATGAAGAGTTCCTGAATGTAAGTCCATAGGTTGTGGACACATCTCAATAATGGAGCAAGTGAAATTATTAAAGATTACTATATGTTACAATAAAAACAGAATAAATAAATAGTGCAGAAGAGAAATAGCAGGGTAGCACTCATAGACTATTCAGAAATCTGATGGCAGAGGAGAGGAAGTTGTTCTAAAAAAGGTTGAATATGGGTGTTTAGCCTACGGTACCTCTTACTTGATGGTCATAATAAGTAAGCTCCAGATGGTGAGAGTCCTTAATAGTGGATGCTGCCTTCAAGAGACAATGCCATTATGAGATATCCTTGTTGCTGGGAAGGCTTGTGCCCACAATGAAGATGGCCGACTTTAGAACCCTCTGCAGCCTTTTTCAATCCCGTGCATTGGAGCCTCCATATCAGTGATGCAACTGGTCAGGGTGTTCTCTACTGTACATCTGTGGATATTTACTAGAGTCTTTGGTGGCATATCAAATCTCTTTAAACTCCTAATGATGTACAGTATAGCTGCTAGCATGCCTTCTTTATGATTGCGCATTATGAAGGGCACAGAATAGATCCTCTAAGATGTTGATGTCCTGGTACATCAGCTCTTTTCACTGTTGACTTCTCATTGAGGGTTGGTGTGTGTTCTCCCAACTTTTCCCAACCACAATCAATTCCTTGGTCTTTCTGATGTTGAGCTATAGAAATTAATTGACTTACAGTGGAAACTGATTGCTGCTTCTTTCCCAGAGGTGAAATAGACTTAACGGGAGGGAAAACCTGAAGATGAACCATGAGATGTGAACACTCTTTGATGAAAATATCTAGCCTGATTGAAAAAGGTATTGGCACCTATATATTTATCAATGTACTGGGAAAGAAGGGAGAGACAGAAACTAAATAAGGCTAAGGTAAAGAATGTCTCACATAATCACATAAGAACGTAGTCAGAACCAAGTTTCATATAGAAGCTTTCTCTGGAGGAAATGAATGGTATTAAAGGAGTTCACTGCAAGACCATGTTTAGCCATGCACAGGAGAAGGTGATCGATAGGAATGGCTGAGTCTTTATCCAAAGGAGAAGTGGAAAGCTTATACTGTGAATTTAAATATAGACAAAATTGACATCCATGTTGATAAACTAGAAACTTAACATGGCAAAAGGCATCATTAAAAAATTGTGGGAAGATATGGAGATAAAAGGGATAAACAATAGAAATACAATAGGAAGAAAAGGCTGATGTGATGGATCCTGTAAGGCAGGTTGCAGCATTGCCTAGATTCCGGTCTGTGGCATGAGCTGTGGACTGTAGGTGCAAATCCATGCTCTACTCCACACTCACAGTTCAACTCACTGACCAGAAATGGTTTTTTAGACCTCTTACCCCTTCCCATCTGAAAGAAAAGTTAGAGACCAAAAGCAGTTAATTGGTGAAACTATGTTAATGAATGTTCTTCTGAATGAAGTGTTTATTCCCATGTACAAAAATGTATAAAAGGAGACTTACTTGTGTTCTCTTTGAATTCTCATGTTCAAAGCATAGGGAATGCAAGTACTATGTTTGAGACCTGAAGTATTGCAAGCAGCATCAACCTTTCAATATTACATTGATGCGTACATATACTAGGTATTGTAAGATGTACCTATCTGCTCCCTGGGCTACAACAGTGTTTATAGAGGACTATAAAACCAGGAACAGAATAAACAGCACCCTTTGGGCTCCTGTCTTCTGTATTGAAGCCTGGAAGTCTGCAATAGACTTTGTTGGAGATAAGCAACTCATGAGCATATGTACTTTACAATTAGCGCCCTACTTAAAAAAAAACACTTACCTTCATCTACTTCTATAAATAGACATGCATCTTTTAATTATTTTTGTGATTTCTGCAATCATGGATGAAGATACAAATAGAGAAGTCACAGCACTAGCAGATTCTATTATTGCAATGGGTTTCCTAATCTGAGATAACTCCCACGATGCACTGCACAGTGTTTACCAGAGCCCTTTTCACCCTGCAGGGATTAGAGCACTGGCTCTGCTAATGCTGACTGATGTTTCCTTGACAATGCATCAAGCTCCCTGAAAGGCCACAAGATCTCTAAATCAAACAAGTGTCATGTATCCAACATGAAAATCATGCACTTAAGCTCCACGCACACTTTCTTCTATAAGAGTTGCAATTTCAAGTCAAGCTATTCTTGCTATAGAGATGAGTATTTTTTTGAAGCTGACAAGGGAAAGCTGGGACGAAGCCATAGTGTTTTGTGCTTTAAAGCAGCCAGTATATTGCAGGTAGCTCAGCATGTGTTGCGCAGGAATCAACTTGAGAGTGAGCGGTGCTGAATAACTGCCAGCTCCCTGCATGTAACGTGAGGTAACATTTATTTTTGAAATCAGGAAATCTGAGAGAGAATGGTGACACCTTCCTTCCCTTGGATCTCCTGCAAAGTGTTGTGACACCCAGGCACGGATCTGCAGCTGGACAGTAACTTCATCACCCTAACCGCAGCACTGTGGCAGAATAACAACAGAGAGCAGGCACTTCCTCTGTTGTGGAGCTGAGCTGTTTGCACCCCTTCCCATGTGATGGCTGAGAGATGGCTGAGTAGGACTGGTCAATTTTGGAACATGATTTGTGTAGTGGATACAAGGGAGGAAACCAAGGATTGACATTGTAGTAAGGAAGAAACTACATCCTGCAAGTTAACTTCAAAGGTCACCATAGAGTAAGAGTTCCCAGTCTGGGGTCCATGGACCCTTTGCTTAATAGTATTGGTCTATGGCATAGAAACGGTTGGGAACTCTTGCCGGAGAGAGTCACAGTGTCGGATTGCACAGAAACAGGCTTTACAACCCATCGTACCAGCCATCAAACATTCTGATGCACCATCAATAACTCTCAGAGATGTGAGGCGAGATATAGGCTTTTATTGGCTGGAAGAAAGAACAAGCAGCAATTGACCACCACACTACATCCTGGAGACAGACCGGGGCTCAGGCTCCAATCGCCTTTATACCAGGGTCAGTGGGAGGAGCCACAGGAGCAGTCAGTGGGGGTGGGGGGGGGGGGGTGTCCAGACACGTACATGTAGTTCACCACACATTCATTGCCTTAATTCCAAAAAAAGGCTTCATTTTATACTCTCAGATTCCCATCAAAAACCCACAGATTCTACCACTTACTTACGTGGCCATTTACAGTGGCCAATTAACCTACTCACTGATGCACCATCAATTAACTCTCGGAGATGGGAGGCAAACGATAAGCTTTTATTAGCTTCAAGAGACCACGATTAGTAGCAAGAGACCACCACACAACATCCTGAAGACTGAGGGAGGAGCAGTGCCTCCAACCGCCTTTATTCAGGGGTCTGTGGGAGGAGCCACAGGAGCAGTCAGCAGGGGGGGACAGGTATATGTAGTTCACCACACTGACCCATATGACTTGGAATATGGAAGGGACGTGGAAACCTAAGGAAACCCACATGGAGAACATGCAAACTCCACACAAACAATACAGGAAGCCAAGCTACTGGACCTGTGAGACAGAGGCTCTATTAACTCCACTCACTTGCCTTCAGTACCTGCTCTTACTCTCTGCACCCCTGCAAAGATCTGAAGGTCACAGCCATCCTAAGTGGCCGAACAGTCTGTTAACGGTAACTAGGTCCTCAGTCAGCATGCGCCAAGACCCTGCCTGTAGACTACCTCAACAGCTGTCAATAGCCTAGCAATCTGTCAGTGGCACAGACACAATGTACCTACAATAGGTGTCTTTGAACAGAGCTCAAGATGGCAGAGAGGAAATGCATGCTGAAGGCTTCCTTTTGAAGAACAATTCATTTCCATCTGTGTCAGAATCAGTTTGTACTGATTGAACATCATATCTTTCTTTAGAACTCCAGATGCACGAGACATTGAAGAATTAATGTCTTCAATGTCTAGTGCATCTGGAGTTCAAAAGAAAGAAGCATGAAGGCACACACTCAACAATTCAGGAACAGCTTCTTCCTCTCTGCCATCCCTTTTCTGAATGGACATTGAACTCATGAACACTACCTCACTACATTTTTTTGTACTACTTATTTAATTTAACTATTTAATAAATACATACATACATATTTCTCACCCCTTATGGGTGATGTGTAGGTGCATTTTTCCCTCAATCCCAGGTTTTCTGCCAGAGGCCTGGGAGCTTGAAGGTTTGGCACGGTATCCTTTCTGTTCCTAGTAGTGCACTCTTCTGGACTGCGATCTCAGATGTTCTCAGGAATTTTTGGAGCCACTCTCCCAGTCCAGGTGTCACAGCTTCAAGTTTTTATTACGACTGAGATGTCTCTGGCTTTAACCTTCAACATCCTTTCTATCTGCGCTTTCAAGCCCTGATACTTCTCCAGCTTCTCATATTCTTTATTCCTGATGTTACTGTCATTTGGGATTGCCACATCTATTGTTATTATGTTCTTCTGTTCCTTGTCCAATATTACTATGCCTGGTTGGTTAGCCAGTATTGCTTATCAGTCTGTATTTGGATGTCCCACAGGATCTTAGCACATTCATTCTCCACTACCCTCTTGGGTGTTTCCCATTTGGTTTTGGCAGTGTCCAATCCATACTCAGCACAGATGTTCCTGTACACAACTCCTGCAACTTGGTTGTGCTGTTCAGTGTATGCGGACCCTGCCTGCATTGTGCACCCTGCTACTATGTGCCGGATGATTTCAGGGGATTTCTTGCACCCTCTGCATCTTGGGTCTTGTCTGGTGTGATAGACCCCACTTCTATTGCTCTTGTGCTCAGCACCTGTTCTTGTGCAGCCATGAGCAGTCCCTCTGTGCTGTCCTTCAGCCGTGCCATTTCCAGCCATAGCCACCACTGATATCTGGCAATGGTACATCCCGTGCAGTGGCTTGTCCTGCCATGGCCTCTGGACTTCTGGTTCTGCTCCACCCACTTCCATTTCCATATCCCCTGCCTGCCCTCTGAGGTATTCTCCTGGCAGTTCATCCTTTGAGGCCATCTTCCTGACATACTCGTGGATGTTTCCCATTTCTTCCACGACTGTGGCCTTGACACTTCCAAATCCCTGTCTTCCTTTATTCAGGCGGGTGTACAGTCACTTGACATTGGATGGACTCCTCCATGTATTGTTAGTAGTTTCAGAGTCCTGATGTCAATAGCTTGCAGCTCGTTCCTTGGCCAGCACACTATTGTGGCTGGGTAGCTGATGACTGGTAGGGCGAATGTGTTGATGGCTCTGAGCTTCCTATTCAACAGTTTTTTTTAGTACTTCACTCTTTGGAGGTACTACGATGTTGCAGCCTTCTGTGTGTCCTCGTTGTGGCTTCCTTGCAGCTGCAGAATACCTGGGTATTCTAGCTGTCTTGTACGTTTGGTATGTGGTTTTCAGGTAACTCAACTCCGTCAGTCTTGAAGAACTTGTCTCTTTTCCCTATCATCCAATCCAAATGACATCCCGATGTCTCTGCTGTGCACCCTTGTCAGGTGAATTATGAATCAATGTCTTGCTCATTTCTGGCATACAGTTTGATGTCGTCCATGTACAGGAGCTGGCTGATGGTCTCTCCATTCTTGAAACCTGTACCCATGTCCATTCTTTGAGGTGATCTGACTGAGGGGGTTCAACAGCAGTGGAGATAGTGCATTACCCTGCTATGTTCCACATCAGATAACCACTCGTGTTATTAGCTCTGATGAAGGTCCTTAGCATGTTGTTGACCTTGTACAGAGACAGGCATTCCAGGATGAGTGTGTGGGGAACTGAGTCAAAAGATTTCTGGTAGTCAACCCAGGCTCTGCTTAGGTTAGTTTGCCTGTTCTTGGAGTCTCACATGACTGCTTTGTCTTCCAGTAGTTGGTGCTTGGAGCCTCTGGTTCCATTACCAATCCCCCTCAGAGCAGGGCTCAGGTATTTACATACATGTCCTTCAGCTTGGTGGCTATAATGCCCGATAGGAGCTTCCATGTTGTTGACAGGCAGGTTATAAGCCCGTAGTTAGATGGTGTTCCTCCTTTGTGAGGATTCTTCACTACGAGTGCTGTCCATCCTTGAGTTAGCCAGTCAGGATGGGAGCCTGTTTCAAGTATCTAGTTCATTTCAGCTGCCAGCTGTGTATGTACTGCTGTTAGTTTTTTCAGTCAACAGGGATGGATCACGTCAGGCCTTGGTGATGTCCAGATCTTCATACTTGCTATCTGTTGCTGGACATCTACTGCTGTGACGGTGACTGGGTCTTCCTCTGGGAGATTGCAGAGGCTTACTTGTTGGTCTTTCATCCACTGAGCACTGGTGTTATGTGATTCTCTTTCTCCCATATACTCTTCCAGCACTCCTCAGTTGCTGTTTTTGTTGGGTCAGGAGCTGGCAAGTTGTTGCTCTGGAACTGTGTGAATATTTTTCCTGGTTCTTTGGAGAAAAGTGCATTTATTCGCTTGGCCTCTACACCCTTAGTGGTAGCCAGAGCTGTTGGCAGTTTCCAGGATTTGGCTATGGACATATCTCTGTACATCCTTAGTAGCCAAGATGAGTGTTCAGTCTCCCCACCCTTCTGCAGCTCAGTTAGCCTGCTGGCCTCCGCCTTTGTGGTTTTCATCTTGGCTTCCAACGTTATCTATGGGGTGGAGGTTGTAACTGTACTCTCTACTGTATTTCATTTTGCAGCCCAGCATTTCTAGGACTGATGCTGCAGATGCATGTATCAGGTTACTGGTCTCAGCTACATTGGTTGCAGTTGTGAGTAGTGCTTCATTGGCTGCTTCTAGCATATTGTGTGATGGAATTTTATCACTGGGAGCCTAGTTTGTTGATAGACGGTCACCAGCTTTGCTATGATCTTCCCTCTGATTGCAGCAGCCACTGTCAATATGTCCCGAGTTGAGACTCGAACTTGCATGTCCTGTGTACAAGGTCACACTATTATCTTTGCGCCACCTGTGAGTTGTGGAAGCGGGGTTTAAACTTGTATTTCCCAATCGGCTTGGTTCTGCAGTGATGTTGCTGTGGTGCATCTTCCAAGGAAAGATGTGATAGCAATCCTCTGTTGACGTGTTTGGTCGCTGGGTAACCAGTTGTTTTTTCATGAATGTGGACGATGGTCTTCGTTGTTGCCAGAGTCACCATGTACGTTTGATGTATCCTCTTTCATGTGTGTTGCTGTTAAAGTAGCATTCCATTAATTCCATGTTGTCCAATCTTGTCCATTTTTCATTTATTCCATTAGCAAATTTCTCGCCAGATGGTCCCGGTTCCCAAATGACTGGTGCAGACCCTGTTAATCCGGCCGACATCTGAGCTGGCATGACTTCTTGTTCTGGTCACTCCCATCTGGAGGGTTTTGTGGGCAGTTGTAGTGTAAGCACGTGGGGGCCAGCTCAAGACCCCTACCAGGCACCCACCACTGGGACCTGAACCCCAGACAGCCCGTGCCTCAGGGCATATCAATGCTGGCTGCTGCAATCAGAAGAAGATCATAGCTAAACTGATGACTGTCAATCAATGAACTAGGCTCACCAGATTTAGTAATTCACAGTTATTTTCTCTATTATTATAGATTGCATTGTATGCTGCTGCAGTCAACAAATTTCATCACTTCTGCTGGTGATATTAAAGCAACACACACAAAATGCTGCAGGCCAGGCAGCATCTGTGGAAAAGAGTACAACAAACCTTTTGAGCCAGAAGTCTTCAGCAGGACTGGAGAAACAAAAAAAATGAGGAGTAGAGTTGAAAGGTAGGGGGAAGGGAGGGAGAAGCACAAGGTGATAGGTGAAACCAGGGAGGGAGAGGGGTGCTATTAAACCTGATTCTGATAAAACATATTGTTGAGGTCCACCACAGCTTTTCAATTTTGATGATGAGTCTGACACTTGAAATATTAAATCCACGTGTCTCTCCACAGGTGCTGCCCGACTTACTCAGTGATTTCAGCAGATATTTGTTTTACATACAGTACACTTTAAGCAACAGGGGAGATTTTAACTTTATCTCAACCTTCCATGGTTCTGGTAAGCTCACAAAGCTTGATAACATCTGTCTCAATAAAAGCGCTGGAAATGAAATCAAGTTTCCAAATACTTTACACATGAAACAAAGGATCAACTGGAAGATTAAAATTGGCTACCTTTGTTAATTTGCTGAACTGTTTGCATGAGGACAGAGGAGGATCATACAAGAATTGCTATAAAAAACTTACAGCTGTGTGTAAGCACAGTAGAGTCAGTAAGGGAAAAATATATAACTCCTCTGAAAAGCAGACATAACCAAGAACACCGTATAAACGCTGAATTTCAGTTTCCAGTGTAATCCTGAAACACTTGCAGTTTCAAAGGCAAACATAATAATTGATACAGGAAAACAGTCCACCATGTTCTAGTAAGGTTTATTAGGTCATCTTGGAAAGTCGCAAACAATATTCATTACTCAGAATCTATGCATTCTGCTTTAAATGGAGGAATCAACTTTGGGTAATCTGAAAGAATGTTGGCTGATGAGAGTCTATTCTACTTTCATAAATCATGTTGAATGAACTGTCCTGTTTTATTAGTCTGTTGCCTTCAGGTGAGGGGGATTATAGCCTGTAACCATGGTTGAAAATGTCAATACTAAAACCAAGGATGGCAGGCAAACAAACAAAATGAGGCTCATTAGCTGAAGCGAAAGGACTCAATGGGCTTTGACAGGATTCTGCAATGCATTCCCCCAAACTGTCGCCAGCTTTTTATGATTTCTCATGCACAAAGTGTCACTTCTAACTGCCAAAGGATTAGTGGTTCAGGAGGAGGTCATACAGCTTATATTTAATCATGATGAAGATTTAAGGAAAGCAATTGATAAACAATGGCCTGGTGTTGTAAGATTTGAAAGAATACAAGTGATTTCTGATTCCTCTTGTTTTGCAGAAATTGATAAATCACCAAATTTAATTAAATATAATGAAATACTTAAAAAATAGCCGCATTAATTTTAGAATAATGGGTGAAGTCATTACAATGGAAGGCATCAGTGAAACATTTCCTCTCCTTTAGAAATCACATTCATGTTTTAAATATAATGATTTAGATTCCAGATCTCATAAGGCATGATCAGAATTTGCAGTCAACCTCACCTGATTCAGATCTGAAGACCCATGTAACTGGCCTGATTATGTCCAGAACTCCACTAGCACAGCCTGAGCTGTGACAGTGTCTCCAATCGCACAGCAGAGAGTGCTGATCCCAGAAATGTCCAAGAAAATTTTGACAGCTTGCAAAGCTCTGAACGTTCGCTGGCAGTCAAAATGTGATGTCTTATAAATGTCCGTGAATGTAATTGACATTCAGAGGTTTTAAAGGTAAAAAAAAATTAGACAAACCATTAAACCATGGTAGAAATTGAAATCCCCTGGCAAGATGTGATTTGCAAGGAAGTAATAATTCCAACAGTGTCCTCCTAGCAGAAGGCTTGGTGACACACATAAAACGCTGGAGGAACTCAGCAGGCCAGGCAGCATTTATGGGAGGTACAGTCGACGGTTCGGGCTGAGACCCTTGGGCAGGATTGGTGTATGGTCTCGTCATAACCAGCATTTGCTTCACCCAGGTGCTGTGATTTGTTTGATTACATTGCTGAGCAAGTGACTTCAAGGACACTTGTATGATAAGTACTGATAACCATTGGACTGATCCATGTCTAATTCACTCTGTAATATTTATTTGCCTGGACCGAAAACAACAATTATGACTACAGTGTTGTTGCAAAACAATCAATGCAGAATGTCTCAAGAACTTCAAAGAGGCTGTTGGTTTCAGCCAGCCTCTTGGTGACTATCTTATGACCTCCACCTAGAGATTAGATTTAGTTTTACTTGTTACATCTACATCAAAATATCAAAATTATACTGTGAAATGTGCCATTTGCGTCAACAACCAACACAGTCCGAGGACAGCCCACAAATATCACCAAGCTTCCCATGTCAACATACAAGGGCTGATTGATAAGTTCGTGGCCTAAGGTAGAAGCAGTCAATTTTAGAAAACCTAGCACGTTTATTTTTCAACATAGTCCCCTCCTACATATACACACTTAGTCTAGTGGTTGTGGAGCATACAGATCTCTTCTTCATAGAAATGGTCCACAGCTGGGGTGATTGATAAGTTTGTGGCCTAAGGGAGAAGGAGATGAGTTATTAACTTCAAACTTTCTGCATTATCACTCAGAGTTGAACTGCACGTGCATGTAACAAGAGAGTCTTGGACCTCCAGGTGGTCCACAGCAGGGGTGATGATAAGTTCGTGGCCTTCTGTAGAAGGAGATGAGTTTTTTTAAATAATTTTTTTTTACTGAATTTTCAAATGGTTACAGAAGGAAAAAAAATTATCAACCCTTCCCCCTCCCCTTAACCCCTCCCCCCAACATATCCCTGTGGAAAGAGAAACAAAAAGAGAAAAGAAGAAAGAAAGAATGCCTGGATATCAGAAGATCCCCACATGTTCCATGGAGTTCAAAATAGCTTTAGTATATATATTTATTTCTTTCCCCAAATGACCAATAATTTTATCTTCAGAGCACCTATATATTTAATCCTATCTTTTGTAAATAAGGGTACCAAATTTTCAGAAATATTTCATATTTATCTCTTAAATTATAAGTAATTTTTTCAAATGGAATGCAGCTAAAAGCTATATCTATTTTCATTTTCTTAATGTATGTTAAAATTCTTTTTCTTTTCACTGGTCCATTAGGCCCATTAACATTAAAACTTTAAAAATTCAGTAAATTAATCATTATTTTTAACAGGGTTACTCCAGTCTATAGTAATACCTAACTTTTCAACTTTCGTAGTACCTTGGGGAATCTTTTTAAAATTCTCCGTGTTGCTATGTGTCTTCTCCCCCCCCCCCCCAGTTGTCCAAGCAAAGAATGAAAGATTAAAGAAAAATAGATTATTAAAGAAAACAAAACAAAATACCCCCTACTAATGTTGTGAATAAAAAAACAGAACATTACCCCCCTCTGTTGTACGGGGTCATGGCAATCGCCATGATTACACACGTGAATCCCATACCAATCAATCCGAAGTTCCCCCAGCTCCCCCGTAACATAAAAAAGTATATACAAGAGAAGAAAAAATAATATCACTACTCTCGATTAATATTTCTCAAATTTTTACCTTTCTCCCCTGTATCATATAATTAAGAATATATTTAAATATTCTTCTGTCCTTAAACATCCATCAACTCCATTCACTGTCCCTGTCTTCATCTTTAATCCGTTTCACTTTTAAATCTTTGGCTGTGGTTAGCGAATACTTGGGAGTTCTTGTGCAAGTTCTTCCGCATCCCGATAATCAGTAAAAGATCTTCTTTTTCCGTCATCCAAAAAAATTATCAGGGTTGCCATGTGGCGCAATATAAATTTATAATCCTTTTCCCATAAAACTTTTTTCGCTGGGTTAAATTCCTTCTTTCTCTTCAAAAGGTCATAACTTATACCAGGATAGAAAATAACTGTTTTCCCTTCTATCATCAATGGCCCGTTTCTCTTTCTGGCACATTGGGCAGCCGCCTTCAAGATTTTTTCTTAATCTTGATATCTTAAGCATTTTATCAAGATTAATCATTGGTTTTGATTGAGTTTTGATCTTAAGGCTCCATGAGCCCTTTCAATTTCAATTAACTGGGTTCCTTCTTCCATTTCCAAAATTTCCGGAATCCATTTTTGAAAAAAAATTATTGGATCCTCTCCCTCTATACCTTCTTTAAGTCCAACAATCTTAATATTATTTTGTCGGCTAAAATTTTCAAGTACATCCACTTTTTCCAACAACCATATTCTTTCTGATGTCCAGGCAGCAATATTATCTTCCATTTTATTCACTCTGTCAATGGTGTCTCCCATTGTTTCTTCCAGGTTTTTAATTTTCTTGCCTGTTTTGTCCTGTCTTTTCATCATTTTATCAAACATAATCTTCATATTTTTAATATCTTTTTATTACTTTTAATGCATTTAATTCATGCATTATTTGCACCAAAGATTTTTTTATGTCTCCAATATCACCTCTAATCTTTTCCTGTTGCACTTTTTTGTTTGTCTCTTCATTTTCATCTGATTTATCCAGAGAATCTGATTCCACCTCATATTCACTTTCACTTTTAGTTCCGATCATAGCTGGGGTTTGTAGTTTAGGTTGCTCGTGTTTGTGCATGCCCCTTCCTTCACGCATGCGCAATTCTTGTTGCTCTTTTTTTGGAAACGGTTGATGTGACCGGAGTTTCCTGTTCTGTATTACCGGGAGTAAAATGCACTTGAGCCCGAGGCTCTTTCATGGCAGCCGGCCTTGATTCTTTTCCAACTTATGTTGTCTTCAAAGTAGTAGTTCTCTTCTGCTTCTGTTTAGGAGGCATATCTTAAGACAATCCTGAGTAGTTTATAAGTAATTTTTAAAAAGTACTTACTAACTTTTCTTCACTTAAACATTATTTTACTGGTTTTTTACGGGAGAGCTGGATTTCCACGTCTCGATCCTACGTCATCACGTGACGCCCCCCAAGGAGATGAGTTATACAGCTCTCGTTACATACACTTGTAGTTCAACACATTGAGTGAAAATGCAGAAAGTTTGAAGTTAATAACTCATCTCCTTCTACCTTAGGCCACAAACTTATAAATCACCCCTGCTGTGGACCACTTCTGGAGGTCCAAGACGCTGACTTCTACAAAGAAGGGATCTGTATGCTCCACGACCGCTGGACTAAGTGTGTAAATGTAGGAAAAATAAATGTGCTAGGTTTTCTAAAATTGACTCCTTCTACCTTAGGCCACTAACTCATCAATCACCCCTTGTAGCCTGCCCATGATTTACTGACTCTAACTCTTTGGAAAGCGGGAAGAAACTGGAGCATCTGGAGGAACCCCACACAGTCACTGTGAGAACAAACAAACTCCTTAGGGGCAGTGGTGAGATTTGAACTCCAATCACGATTGCTAGCACTGTAAAGCATTGTGCTAACCACTCCATAACATGCCGTAGTTTCAGGAGCTTCAGATTATCCACCACAAATGGGCTGCCTTGTAGTCCACCAGAATGAGCACCTGTAAATAGATTACTATAAAATGACTGTGCAAATTGATAAAAATTACCAGAAGATCCAGCAACTGACTGCCGCAATGTGAGGCATTTCTTCACTGAGAACTATATTACAGCTCAAATGAAGGGCAAGAGCTTTACAGGCATATAAAGGTTAGGTTCAAAGAAAACCCTGTGGTTTACAGAATAGATAATGGGTGGAAAGAATACAAGAGTTACAGCACCTCGTTGAACATAACAGCATGAGGAGGAATATAGGCCGCCTGGCATCTCTAGCCTGCCATTTTGTATGATTGTAGTTCATCCATGCTAGTTTCAGCTCCTCTTCCTCTTCTGTGCCAGCTCTCCAAAACTTCTGCTTCTCAATATTTATTTCCACCATAAATATATCAACCTGGCCTCCTCCACCTTTAGGGGCCAGAGAATTCCAGAAACTCTGTACCCTCTGAGGGAAGAAATTCCTTTGCATCTCCATTTAAATGGCCTGTTTCTTATTTGTAGCTATATACTCTTGCTATTATCATTATCATTGACATGTCAATGTCTTCCCTGTCAATCCCCATAGGATGTTATAGGGTGTCATAGTAGCAGAGCAGTTAGCGCGACACTATTACAGTGCAGGGTGTCGGAGTTTGGAGTTCAATTCTGACACCATCTGTAAGGAGTTTGTATGTTCTCCCTGTGACCATGTGGGTATGCTCCTGGTGCTCTGGTTTCAAAGGTTCATTTTACCGTCAAAGTATGCATGTACAATACAATTCTGATATTTATCTTCTCCAGATAGCCATGAATTACAGAAAAGAGAAAAGACATCAACTCCTTTACAAAAAGGAAAAAGAAACAAATCTCACACAACCCAAATCCCTCAGACAAAAACTAACAGATCACCCACACGGAAAATGGCAGCTGGAACACTGAACCCCAAACCATCAACCCCCTCCTCACAAAAAGTGACAATAGCATTAAATCCCCAACCCCCCTCCCTTGAAAAACGCCACAATATCATCAAACCCCTAAACCGTCTTCCTCACAAAAAACAGAAACAATAGCATAGAGAGCGACAGCAACAATAGCAGCAAAATCCAAACCCCCTTTCAAACACAGAAAGTAACAGATTGCCCATGCAGAAAAACCAACAAGAACATCAGAGCCCAAAATCCCCAACCCCTCCCTTGCACAAAAACTAGCATATCACCCACCACAAACCCCAAACCCCAATCAGCAACAAGGAGAAAAACACAGAAAACTGAAGGAGAGTGATAAAAGCCGCAATCCAATAATCACTTAAATATTAGAATTCTGAAAACATCCTTCCGTCAGAATCAGACTCAATCCTTCTGTGAGGAGCACCCACTGCACAGCTGACCTGAGGCCTTCCAACACTCTCTAAGCTGTACAACCCCTTAAGGTATAGGTAGCACGTCACCAGTGGTGAGAACCAAGAAGGTATGGTCAAGGGACGCAGTGGAGCACTGACAGGACTGCTTTCAGTCAGTGGACTGGACAATATTCGGGGATTCATCTTTGAGTCTGAATGAATACACCACAATTGTCAGCAGCTTTATCAAGACCATTGTGTGGATGAATGTGTGCCTTCAGGAACATACTGGACATACCAAAAACCAAAGGCCATGGATGAACCAGAAGATTCGTAGTCTGCTGAGGGCTAGATCTGTGGCATTTAAGACCTGTGATCTCACGGGATTGCAGTGGGATCTGGACCAGCTGGATAAATGAGCTGAAAACTGCTGGATAGCATTTAATGAAGACAAGAGCAAGGTTTTGCACTTCGGTAGGATCAGCCACGGTAGGGCTTACACAGTGAGTGGTAGGGCATTGAGAAGCCCGGTAGAACAAGGGATTTGGGAAGTTAAGGGAACACACACCAGACCTCATCAAGGGATCAGAAGAGGAAAGGACAGTTTCAAGTTCCTTGGTGTCCACATCTCCTCTGAGGATCTATCTTGGGCTCCATATATTGATACAGTTCCAAAGAAGACACAAAAGCAGCTATATTTCATTCGGTGTTTGGAGGGAATTGGTATGTCACCAAAGACATTCACAAATTTCTAGAGCTGTACTGTGGAGTGCATTCTAACTGGTTCAGTCACTCTTTGGTATAGAGGGGCCACTGCACAGGATCGGAAAAAGCTGCAGGAAGTTGTAAATTCTGCCATCTCCACCATAGCACGAGCCTCCCCAGCATCCAGGACACCTTCAAATGATGATGCCTCACAAAGGCAGCATTCATCATACAGGACTCTCATCACTCAGAACATGCCCTCTTCTCATTGCTACCATCAAGAGCAGGTACAAGAACTTGAGGACACATACTCAGCTTTTCAAGAATAGCTTCTTCCCCTCCACCATCAGAATTCTGAATGGACAACGAACCCATGAACACTATATCAGTATTTCCCCTCTTTTCTGCCCTACTTATTGAATTAATTTTAATAAATACTTTTCATTGTAATTTAATATTATATTTTTAATATTATGTATTACAATCTTAGTAGGACTTCTCAGATTAAAGACAGATGAAGACCACGATCGCCCATCTCATACAACATGGCACATAATATGATGCTGATGATTGCGATGTACTTCTGCCGCAAAACAAATTTCATGACTTATACCAGTGATATTTAACCTGATTCTTTGTAATAAAATCCAACATGCTGTTGGCCCCTTCGTAGCTATTTGTGGTACCTTCCTGCTAACTTCTGTGATTCCTGCAATTAAAACTCTTAGATCCCTCTGAATTTCACTCATTTGCAATGTCTCTCCATGCATGGATTTTCAGCACTGTCCAATCCATCTGCTTTCAAGAGGCCATGTTGCTAAGAGTCAAGAACAGGAGTGAGCTTATTAACAGGCTGAAAGGTCTAATTCTGCTCCTGTCTTTTATGGTCTTATGGCAGAGAGGTAGCTATTTACAGCAGAAAGGAGGAGCATATCAATGAATTCCTTAATTGTGATTCCTTTATAGAGCTGAGTGTAGTTGACTTCATCATGCAGTAATCTCTCCAGTTCAAAATTGTCTAAAAGAAGTTTAAAGGATGTTGTGCCAACTGAAAATCAACAAGGCCTTGGGAGCAAATAATATTCCAGTATTCCACTGCTTGTACTAAGTTGGTGAAATAGAATTTCAACCACAAATTCACATTTTCCATGTCTTGAAAGAGACAGAAAAGGGAGGAATTGAGGTTATGTGGAACTATCATGACCATCTTCAGGAAAGGAGGCAAATCCAACTGCGGTTGCTTCAGAGGGGCCTTACTGCTGTCTTTCACAGCTAAAGTCATCAGCAAAATCCTCCTCAATCATCTTCTCCCAGTGGCTGAAGGGTTGCTCCCTGAAATGCAATGAGGATTCTGTTCATCTCTAGGTATGATATTCATTTCTCCAAGCCAAATGCAGTGAACAAATCCAGTCACTATACATAGCTTCTTTTGACATCATACAAATCCTTGAATCTGTTAAATGAAAAGGACATGGAGAATCCTTCTGAGGTTTGGCTGCTCAGCTTAGTTCCACTTTATGATGACTTGAACGTCAGTGTCAAACTGATAATATACTAAAATTGGCTAAAACGGATATTTTAAACCCACTTAGATGTCTACAGCACAAAATGAAAAGTTTCTAAATAGCAAAAAAATGATTAAAGGACAGTAAGTAGTAAAAAAACAAAATCAAATCAATATTTAGTGTGATCACCGTTTGCCCTAAAAAGAGCATCAATTCTCTTTGGTACGCTGTCATGCAGCAAATAAGAAATTTGGCTGGTAGGTTGCTTCAAGCACCTTGCAGAACTTACTACAGTTCTGCAGACATTGTCTGTCTTGCTTGCTTCTGAATCTCCAGGTAATCACAGACAGCCTTGATCATGTTGAGATCAAAGCACTGTGGAGGCCATACAATCTAAAGCCATATTTTTAAAAAACTAAGGTGCACCTAAGACTTACGCATAGTACTGCGCAAGTGTCTGTATCTTGTAATCTTAAACGTATTTAAGTATATGGTGTTTGGAGAGGTAATAAATGATCCTTGGCAAACAGGAGGAAACACAAGAAGCTGATATTCCTGGGAAACTGAACTGGCAATGTCTGCCAGGCAGACTTAATGAGAAAGCTTTGTATTTCATAAGGAACACTGTACTGCAAACACGGTATAGGCATTTGTCAAGGCCTTCCAAGATCAGCCCTTCTGTTCAGATTTACACATGGATATAAAACCCATCAAGACAATCTCAAACAAACTTCTTCAAATATACAATTGCCCAGCCTGGCCTCAACATTAAAAATTTGGAGTTCGGTGGTAACAAAGAAAATATGTTAATCTGCAGTTCTCAGAACATTTTTTATGATTTACAAATAAACACAGAAATGCTCTATATCAGCCTTAAAAGGGAACACTGTCATTTATTTTGTATCTTACACTGCCTCAAGGGTGCTCCCAGATGTGTTTTGGCTGATGTGTTTTTAAAATCTTTCTATATAAAAGCCATCAAAGGAATCGCAAAAGGTATTATTGAATTGATTTGGCACCAGGTTGAATATTATGTCTGGTTCTGGGAATCACATTTTATAAAAGATGTGAAGGCTTTGGAGAAAGTGCAGAAGAGATTTACTAAAATGATTCCAAGGTTAAGGGACTTTAGTGTCATTGATATATTGGAGAAGCTCAAATAAGCCAAAAATGATTCAGGCAAAATTGGAGAAACTGTTCCAATTAGAGTATGGATTAAGAACTAAAGGATAGAGAATGAATGATTGGCCAAGCTGAATTCATGTTGAGAATTGTCAGGTTCTGGATTTAATTTGAAGGTATGAGGAGAGTGGGTATCATATTGAAGACAGACTCAACGGTGATGTTCAAAAGAGTACTTCAGGGAAACTAAACTTAGACTAATTGGGATGCACTGAATTGCTCTTGCATAGAGCTGTCACGGACTCTAGGGGCTGAATGGGGCAACCTTGCAATTCTATAACACACTTATAATACTATGGTGTCCTTCTCACTAAAGATAAATCTACAAATAAATTCTGCACGTTGTAGCGTTACTGAGTTATTCAATTCCTACCGAGCTGGATAGTAGAACTGATTGGGTTTCCTGCCTATTTAGAGGGATAGTCATATTTCAGTTTCTTTATAGAAATCATTTTTTCTCATTAAGGCTAATACAATAATCCATTAGGTCCCATTATGTTACCGACTGAAACCTTTAATGTTGAAGGATTTTGCATCACCACTGCTGATGTATGTACCAAAATATTAATGAAAGCAAAACTTAAAGCAATCCTATTATAGGGCACGGCCTTCCTATCCCTCTCTAAAAAATTTATAAAGGAATTCAAACATGAGCAAACACTATTTATATCCAAAAGTGGAAAAGATTGAGAGCCGTCAGTTGCATTAGATGAAACTAGAGTTTAGACTCAGGTCCTCAATCTAAATGCATAGAGTCACAGAGTGGCAGAGAGAAATAGACTCTTTGGCCCACCAGACCTGCACCAACATCAAACTCTTATTATTTGCATTAATCTTTATTCTCTTTATATCCCATCAACTCCCCCAGATTCTACCACCCATCTACACTCTGGAGGTATTTACAAAAGCCAATTAACATGCTAATCTGTATGAATTAGTATGTGGGAATAAAAAAAAAAGCACCCAATGAAAACACCCAAGAAGATAGTGCAAACTCCATTCAGACAGCACCCTGATGTCAGCATTGAATCCAGGTCTCACTGACACTGTGAGGCAGTGAGTCTACTAGGTGCAGCACCCTGATATCCCAAACCCAAATGGAAGGATGACAGAACATTTCTGACATTCCTGTTTTGCCCAGCTTGTTTGACATTGGCAATTATTTGCCTTTTGAACCCTTCCAACTCCCGAGTGGCCTACTGAATAAAAACAATGGGACTAGTATAGGATTAGAATAATTGGGTGGTTGATAGCTACCATGGATTGTGTGAGCTGAGGGGCCTGTTTTCAAGCTCAATCTCTCTAAGACTTTGTGTACTAGTTATTGGGCCAAGGGAAAAATGGACATTCTCTGTTTTGGACAGGTGTTCATTCTGAAAGGCGATGAGACCCAGGTTTTAAAATTATCTGGGACTTTTCATTAATCTTTCTGCACAAACTACCAACTTGCTGAACAACATTCCCACTGGATGTTAAACATGGCCCAAGGAATTAGTGGATATTTTTAATAATAATTTGGTGGGTTGTGCATAAAGGACTTTAAACCCACTTCAGGAAACAACTAACATGATTGAACCCCTAAAGATGTCATGTCAAGGCTCCACTAATTCAATGTTAATGAAATCTCCACAAATATATACAGTAGCCTTCAATCATTAGGACTCTCAATATACCTTGCTCCATGCCCCTTTTTCCACTCTTTTATCGGCAACAGAAAATTTAACAATCTGACTGTTACAATTTGTAAGCTTCTGTAAGGAATATATTTTGTGACCTCAAAGGTCCCTCTAATGCTTCCTTTATAATAGTAAGTCTATCAACCTCTGCTGCCTTTTAGCCTTAGCCTCCACCCTGTGAAGTACAATGGGTTATTGCATTAACTTAAAGGTGATAAATAAGGCCAAGTTCATTTTAAAGAAAAGACTGAGCAGATTTATAAAGTTGTTTTTATTTCTTAACTGACAAAACCAGCAAATCCCTTAGAGGAAGGAGATAAAAATGTAATTAAATCCAACTTAAAAAAGGATTTGCTGCTTGTAGAAATGCCAATTCCTTTACATTTTATAGCTCACATGGGATGGACTTTTATTAAAATTCCAGTTAAATTCTAATAGCTTTTTCAGTGAACTAATGTCACAGGGCATTTGTAACCAAATAAGGTTGCTGTTGTCTCCCTTGCTGATTGAGGGGACACCCTGAATTTATCATATTGTACCTTCAATAAATCCAGTCAAGCCATTTTAAAGTTCTTACCATACAAAACAAATAATAAGATGAAAATTTTCCATTATTTTTCAATCAATGGAGTGTAAAAAGGGAGGAGGAGCCTCCCTTTGTTTAAAAAAAACAGAAAGTTCGAAAAAAAATCAATGCACACTATAAAAGTCAGAAATATGCTTTAAGGTTTATTATGCAGTGTACATATTTTTACTGTCTAATAAATAGCCCAAAATTCTGTATGAAGTAATTTATTTGAATATGAATAGAGTTATTGGGCTTACACCAGGTACACTGATGCTTAACTCCAGTAGAACTGGCTCCTGGCAGGAGATGGATCACATGGGTCCAAATGGCAGGAAAATATAGAACAACTCTGCTGCCTCAGAAATTCCTCTACATCACAATAACGTCTGCATTTCAAAATTACTTTATTGGACATTGAACCCATGAAACTCATTACTTTTTTTGCACTACCTATTTAACAATTTAATATCTATTTATTGTAATGCACATTTTTTCTAATACTATGTATTGCTTTGTACTACTGGTGTAAGGACAACAAATTTAATAACATCTGCCAGTGATATTAAACCTGAGTCTGATTCTGATTCTGGTTTCATAACCCATTGGGAATATCTAATGCTGGGAAAGTCACTAAATAAATGCAGTTTTTCCTTTCTTTACACGTGGAATAAACTGAATTCAGTCTTGTAGCAAAGAAACACGAGGGTCAAAGCATGAGACAGAGGTCATAGAATTTAAATTAAAAAATAATGTTTCTTCGCGGCTCTGCAAGTATGGATTAGGCAAACATCGTTTGCTGACATTTATTTTTAGTTGACATGCAGATAACCATATTAATAGAGGCAATTTACACTGAAATGACATCTTCAACATAAAATATTCCAAAACTTTTCACAATGTCTTTATTAAATACTATTTTTTTATTAAGTGCAATCATGAACAACAGCCAGATCAGAAATGTTGATCAAGTCAACTAGTTCCCAAAGAGAACTCTGATAGGCCAATGGTTCACTGCTGCTCAGTGATAGAACACACTTGAACAGTGTGGTGGAGGTATGTGCTAAGCATGACCTGATCGGAAAGCATCACGTTGACTCACAACAGATTGTGTTCAAGGTGGAACAGCTTAGTCAAGGATAGGGTGATCAGCACAGATGGACAAATTATACCTCCACGACCCAAATAAATATCTGAAACAAAGCTACATAAGAAGCTCATGGCACAAAGAATGGTTTTAAAGAACCATAAAGGGGCCAGCCCCGCCAGTTGCTTGCACAACCACCCTAGAAGGCTATAGCAAGACAGAAATCTAGTGATGTGAAGAGGATAAGCTATCTAGATGGTCTTTTAATTTTTAGAAAATCTCCCAGGGCATTTCCAGGCTATGGCTGGAATTCTGCTTTGGACCTCAGTGAGGACTGAAAAGGCACAGGCTACTTTGCACCTCCAGCAACTCAAGGTAAGTTTGACTTACCTTGTTTTCCTTTCAGCAAGTCCTGACGAAGGGTCTCGGCCCGAAACATCGACAGCGCTTCTCCCTATAGATGCTGCCTGGCCTGCTGTGTTCCACCAGCATTTTGTGTGTGTTGTTGCTTGAATTTCCAGCATCTACAGATTTCCTCGGGTAAGTTCTACGTCAATGCTTTTGCTGTCTACCACAATCACACAATCAACTCAACTTCAGGATTAAGGCCAAGGTCTCTGGCTTGGTCTTTTCTGGAGAGGGTGCTTTACCAACATACTGAAGTGTATACTACAACCTTTACAGAGATACTGTGGGGTCCAAGTCCATAGCTCACTGAATGTGGCCACACAAGTAGACAGGGTGGTAAAGATGACCTGTGGCTTGTATGCCTCTGTTCATCAGAGCACTGAGTAAGGAAGTTACAGGTTTATAAATATTTGGTTCAGCCACACTTGAAGAACTGTATGCAATACCTGTCTCCCCAAGAAGGATGTGAAGACTTTGAAAAGGGTGCTGCAGAGGTATACAAGAAATTCTGCCTGGATTAAAGGGTATGATCTATAAGAACAGATTGGACAAATGTGGGTTGATTTCTTAAGAACACTGGAGGCAGAAGGGAAAATAAATTGAAATTTATAAAATAATGAGAGCTTACATAGGGGATACAGTCAGAATCCTGCTCCAAGGATTAAGTACTAGAGGGCGTACATTTAAGGCGTGAGCAGAGAAGTCGAAAGAAGATGTGCAGGACAAGACTTGTTGCACACACAAAGAGTAACAGGTGCCTGAAATGGAATGACAGGGACAGTAGTGAAAGCAGACATTATTGTGGCTCTTATGAGGCTATTAGACCCATAAATATGCAGGGAATGTCTGGAAAATGGATCATGTACAGGCAGGAGAGATTTAATTTGATTTAGCATCATGTTCGGTGCAGACATTATAGGCCAAAAGGCTTGTCTCTGGGCAGTATTATACACCATGTTCCAATATTTGTCTAAGAATACAATAAAAAAGTTTTATCCTTGAATGATTATCAACATAATCATTTAAAAATATGGAATTGAATTTCAAATACTTTATCTTCAGATAAAAAGTGACTTAAGTTTCTTTTCTGTTCAGCCATATCATTAACTTTGCTGATTTAATCGCTTGTACTTATAGTAGTGGCCGCTTTCTTCCCAATATGTAACTGTAGCACATACTAGTTGAATTTCACCTATGACCCTGCCATAAGTGGGCAGGAGGTACCTGACAGAACTGTACTAAAGTTAGGAGGCGGTGCATTCCTTCTGCTGTTTACAAGGAGCTTTTGTGCCCTTCCAAGAAATAGAAATGAGGTTCTGAATGTCAGCCCAAATGCTCCATCGCCATTTTAAGCAGTCACATTGCTTTGGACATCACATATTTTCTAGGAGGCTTTCACAACAACATGCTTAAATTTTCTTTTCCTCTTCAAATGGTAATACCTTGTCATTCTGGAGTTTAGAGTAGTACTTGTTTTGGAATTCTGTGCTAGGTATGCAAACAGCATAGATGATCTATTAGAAGCAACTTAAGAGTCATTTTTGGTCTCAGTGCTGGGGATGTTGATATGAATGAATTCAGAAGATTTTAAGGAGACAGTGATGTTGGAGTTTTGAAGATATGGCAGTAGAAGAACAGGTGACACAAACAGCTACAAAACAAAGTATTAACCTGCCCATCTCTGACAATTAAAATTCATGATGCAACACTGGAAAACATCGATCGCATCCTAATCCTCATTAGTCACAATGGAGACAACTAGTAGTCACAAAGTTTATCATTACCTTCAGAGGCCCAGCACAATCATGTTCAATGTAAAAGATACACAATACCTTCCTCTGCCACAGCTATTGTTGTTATATTTTGGCACCTAGCTGAATGAAGGTTAAGATAAAGAGTCTAACATTATTATTTTCATAACAGATGTTTGCATATGAATTATATAGTTCAGTGCAGATGTGCAGACCTGACAGATTGCTCATTAGATGCTTTCATTACAGTGCTCAGAGTATTCCACAGCATAACCTTGCAAAAACAACTGGTGGTGATCTCTCTGATTGTTCTATCAGGTTGAAAGTATATAAAATTCATTTAGTATTGCTCCAGCTATCTACAATTCACAATTTAGTTCTCAAATGTCAATAGATACTCTCACTCGCAGGAGTGAGAACTTTCAAAGCAATTCATTGCCACCGGAGCACAAGACCCACAGTAACATTTCACTATTCACTTGGTGAACTGAGTTCATACAAGACAATGATTTTGGTGCAGCGTTACGTGTGCAATGACCCTGGATAGACACACAAAATTATTTATAAGGATAGATCCCAAAATAAATCCCATGTGCCATTTCTGTAATGCAAACCTTAATCACTGGGTGCCAGAATGTTTGTAACCTATCCAGTATGTTCCTCCTTCAAACCCTGATTTCATTTTTAAGTTGATACTCAGCTGGCAGCAGTTTGGACTTGTTAAATTACTGCTTTTGCATGGTTGACTTGGTACAATAATAATAAGCATGGCTTAAGATTAGTTATCCTAATGCTTTTGAGAAAGGGGAATGCATCCCTTCAATGCCACTGACAAATCTGTGAAGAGGACAGAATATTATGTGGTTCACAGTTTAATCTGTGTTGCCATAGACGCATATAGAGGAACTCCCAAATCACTATTTATGCATCAAGGGATCAAAGCGACCATGCCCAGTTCCGATCCAGCTTTCAGGGAAGGTCAAAAATAGAAAGTTTCTTGATAAACTGAATTTGGATTGGAACTAGTACGTTAATGTTTTTCTGCTGATTGCTGTTTTTTTAATGAATTCAGCAGTTCTGTTCCTGGCTTGTTTGGCTCTAGTGGGTTTACTTTTAGCAGCCTTGCTAATGGCCTGGTTGGATTTAGAAGAAGAAGTGTAAGATACTATGTCACAAAGTACATGCATTATCTACGGGTGGACAACCCAGACGACATTACTTGGGCACATTAAAGAAATCTGCTGTTGTCACTTATGATTCAGAAGTTAAACAAGATCAAGTTTTCAGACTATAATCTATTAAGGAAAAGCTGGCCTGATAAGATCAGAGCCATCACATCATCAGTAGTTGTTGACACACAATGCATTGACCAAATGTTATTTGTGAAGGTCCATTGCTTTATCATTTTACTCATGGAAAGGAAGGAACAACTCAATAACAACTAGGCTGGAACCTACAAAGATTAATTTTGAATACAAAATGAGGCAGAATAAATATAAAAAATTCTGGAAATACTCCACGAGTCATGCAGCAACTCTTGAAGTTTCAGATCAGTGATTAGACAAAAGAATGCTCTGACAGAGTCATGGTGATGGTGTTTTACATGAACATGAAAAGAATGTTTACTACTCTCACAGTCCTCTTGACAAAGCTTTACAAGGCTTAGGAACCTCTAGATTAAGAGTACACTTGCCTACTCCTGAAGTTGCTGTCAGCTTCATTGTGCAATTCTGACAATTTTACCATTATTACAACTATAAAATCTTGACCTTTCATTTCAAACTCCACTTGGATGCCACTTTAAGTGTTGTCCTGTGCTAGAGTACACGGACAATGCTGCAACACCCCTCACAGAGGAGGGAGCTAACAGTTGACTACACTGTTGGAACTCGAATCACACATAGGCCAAACCAGGTCAGGCCAGCAGATTTTCTTTACTGAAGGACTGAAGTGATCCAGGAGGTTTTAAGGAATAATAATAACTTCAAGGTTGCTATTACAAGTTTTCATCTTTTAATTAGGTGTGAGATTTATTGTATTAGTTGGTTTTAAATTCCCTGGGAGTCATGGGGAGAATCAAAATCATGTAGTAGTGTTAATAGTCCATAACTCTACTAAACCAGCACGTCAACCAATACACTACCATAGCCTCAATCAGACAGAAAGTGATGGTATGTTTTAAATAATTATTTTACTTCAGTGAATCCTAGTGGCTGCTTATGAACTGAGCCAAAACAGTTGTTTGCATCATTCCTACAGTATAGGGATACCTGCACTGGTAAATCACAGAACAGAACAACTGAAGCATAAGCTTTGACCAGTGCTGAATGAAACGCGTAGAATTTACAGATCGTATCACTGTAGGGCTGCTTCCAATATGGTAATCTGTAATTGTACAACAGTCTGCCACAGCGCCACATGGAAGAAAACTGTGTAACTGGCTTCCATGAATATTTAATGGGTTCTTGCTGTTTTCAACAGACAGCATGGGAATCTGAAATACCAGTAAGACCAGATGGAGCAGCAGGGAGTGTGTTCTTTGGTCATGCACAGATGCACATGATACTGAATAATTTCAGACGACCATTAACCATAAATATTCTTTTATAACTGTTTGAGCAGTGCTCTGCCTGAAGACGTTGGAAATTAAATTGACAATTCTACTTCAATTCTGCTTAAAGGAAATAGCTTGAATTCCAATTTAACTGGTTGTCATGTGCCAGAATGTCTTTTTTGGTCTCCTGCCTAATGGAGAAAAAAAATTATCTGGTTGAGCATTTAAATAATTAAAGAAAGGTTGGAATTTGAAATTTGTTTCTGAGAGTTTTTGCTGGAACTGAATCAAACAAATTTACCAATTGCTCTAATGTGTGACTGGTGAACCAATTATGCTAAAATTGTGTATGTGCTCCGACGACCCATATATAGCAAAGGATTTTTTCTAGAGAATTGCCTATTTTATCATGATACAATAAATATATGTAAAAGTATCTGGATCTGCTTTTCAGTTATATGGTTGTACAATAATAAAGCAAGTTGAGGATTGGCTAGTAAAGAACCAAAGGACAGGGTGCACAACAACTTTAGAATAGCCCAACTCACAGCCTATCCTTTCAGCTGATATTTTATTTGCACCCTTCAACTCAAGCGTATTCTGTGTAAAAAAAAATTGCCAGCAGTGTGTATTATTACAGCACGGCAAGGCTAACAAAAATATATGGGAGATTTGTAAATGGCAGAACTGGTTGAGGAAGAGCTGAGAAGAAAGTGAATTAGCATTAAAATCAGAATGTGCAAGAAAAATGAATTTAGAGAGAGAAGAAACAAAATAGAATATGATAAAATTTTAGAAGTTTATTTTCTTTCATAAAACTCACTACTTAAGGAAAGGCGTCTACACACTTAGAATTGTAAACCTTCTGGACCACCAGGCTTGACTGGCTGTCAATAATAATTATTAAATCATTAGGAGAGACATACAATATTAACTGCTTGACTTAAATAGCAACATGTTAAATGTTCAATACATATACAAGTGAAATTTCATGATAAAGTGAGAGTGTATTCCCGAGAAGCTAACAATGGAACATCACACATCGTCAAGCACCATTCACAATTCACAGGGCATCTCTTCCTTGATAAAAGTTGTTGGCTACTTTGCACAATAATAATAAGCAATATGCTGTAGACAAACATATTTTAGGAACACATCCTTGACCTATATCTTTGGAGTTATAAAGGTGATAACTCTTGCAGACAGTGATGAGTCAAATGAAGCTTATTGAAACTTGATCAACATCCTTCACTTGTTTATGTCAAATTAAACCTTCCTTATTCTTAGATGAGACACTGCAGTTGGAATTAATTAAATGCTGCTCAATAGCTTTTAATACAGAAGTCTGTGAAATTAGTTTTGTCTCACATCACTGCTCTGATTTCCATTGATTATAACAGCAGTCTGCTGGCAGTTGTTTGTCGAATATGGAGGCAGATGTGAAGTTCCATTTTCACTTGTTTAAAAAACATGCTGAGAAAGTGAGGCATTAGCCATATGGGGACTGCAACTGGCAGCACATCTGCCTTCTAAACCATCAAATATGTCAAACTGAACATAACACTGAAAAATAATGAATAGAAGGACGGTCTCTCCGGCAGTAATTCCTAATCTTTAAATTCCCGCTTATTCAATGACAAACCCTCCAGAGCCTTCCTAGGCAGAGAATTGCAAAGATTTACTGGTATTGGTTATTGGATTATTATTGTCACATGTACCAAGATTTAGTGAAAAGCTTATCTTGCATATTGTTCATGCAGATCAAATCATTACATCGTGCATTTAGATAGAAAAAAATAAAATCAATAACATTACATAATAAAGTATAACAGCTACTGTATAGAGAACGTGCAGATAAACTATAAAGTGGAAGATCATAATGAGGTATGTTTACTACCCTTAGGGTGAAGAAGTTTATTCTCTCCTCAGTCCTAAAAGATCAACTCTTCATTCTGAGAATAAATCCTATTTTAAGTCACCCCAGCCAGAGACAACATCATCCCTACACCATCAAGCTTCATAAAAACTTTGTATGTTTCAATTACATCATTTCTCAATCTTCTAAATAACTCTGGCAGCCGGAGTATGATTACTGCTGGAGCAAGCAAGTATGAAGTGAATGTGTGAATAGTAAACATCTACAATTGAGAGTAGTGCATGATGGACTTTTAGTTTATTTCCGCACAAACAGGTCTAGCAACTTTTTCCAATAGTAATATTCCAGCTTCAACTAACCTTCCAAAGGAAGCATATGACCAGATGATGTTGCAAACCAAGGGATTATTCACTTGCATTTGGCAGTGCTCAGAACTTCAGAAGGAAGATTTATCAACTCATTTGCAGGTCTAAAGCACACACCTGAAACAAGAAGCCTAAAACCAGCCCAAAGTTAACCTATTATGACTCAGGCAAAGTGTCTTCATGAGCAGCTGACCCTTGAAGAATGAACACCAGGCATCTTGCCTTTCTAGAGCACTCCAAGTCCCAGGACATATAACAGACACAATCAACGGGGCTGTTCACATGCAAGAATAAGTGCTGTGGAGCTGGAAGGATTTACAAATATATATCTATTCGCACATCTGCTTACATTAGATACACTTATAAATGTAGATGAATCCATCTAAGCTTGCTTGCGCTTTCATCTTAAAATACTTCTCCAACCAAAGTACTTCTACAACCTTTGAAACTGGCATGAACATCTAGCTTTGCTAACAAAGAAGTTCTAAAGTATTTTAACCTTGCAGTGGAAAGAAACTATAAAACAGCCAAATGTCACTAACGCTGGAAGCATAGCAACAGTTTTCTCTACTTTTTTTGTTGGAGGAATACAATCATGTGAAGATCTGAGAATTACAGTATCTGTATTCTAATCCTTCTACTTCAGGCAAGGAAAGTACTTCAAGGTCTGTGAATCATACCCTTGTCATTTTTTTTTGCTGCTATGTTAAAAAGTAATTAGTGGTTAATTGTGAGCTATTAGGCTTCCCTCTTCCCCAATGGGATTTAATCCTCAAAGTCAAATGAGATAACAAACAGGCAGGAGATAAGAATGATGCTCTTTTATGGGACAACAGCCAGTAAAAGTACAGAGAAAAGAACAATACCGATTTTTAAAATTAATGCAAGGAAGGAAATGCTCATTAGGTTATATATTCATGTTATTGGTGTGTTTTTCATGGGCTTTAAAAAAGTAAACATTGTTGAAATTAAGCAGAGGAATTCATTTGATATTTGGACAGTTACACATTTTAAGACTGTATATATCATTTGGGCCCTTTAAGGGAAGAACCTTTGATCAAAATCTGCATACTAACATAAACTCTAGAGACACTGAAATACTTATCTGTAAACAGAGAATCCTAGACTCAGTGGATTTAAAATTAGCTTGAGTAACACTATTTATTACAGCAGTAGACTACTGAAAATGTAATGCATTTACCACATAGCAAAGTGCAAAAAAGTGATTGCTTTCAGGTTTTATTGCACCTCACCAAAAATTTAACCAGGTCACCACTCTAGATCCAATATGTCTTCTGTGCCAGGAACCCAGTATCATGTCAATCCAGATGTCTAAACTCTTTTTGAGTCATTGTTAGTAAATTCAGAATTGAGATTATCATATGCACAACCCTAATGCAGAGGTAGAATGAAAAACTTGCATCAGCACCATAGGCACAAAAAATCATATAAGCAGCATTCACGAGAAAAACATAAAATAATGAGAACAATAAAAAACAGTTCCATCACTTTATCCCTGAAATGATCACTTATGGGTACAACAGGAGCAATGAGGTGTTTGCAGCAGGGCACCAGATTATGCCTTCAGAAGTCCTATATTTGCATTTTGATTTATGGAATTTCCCATTCTCTGCCATCACAGTGCTCCACATCCCCAATTACCTATCTCTACCACCAAACTTTCAACTGAACCAAGACTCCTAGCACTCTCCATTGGATGGCACAGACCTCAGTCTCTATGATTCTCCGACCCCTTTTCCTTGGGTACTCAAATCCCAACAACCTCAATTGTCTAAACATCCAATTGTCCTGTTTACTGATAGAAACCCCAATTACCACCCCTCTCTTTCTGGACACAATTACTTAATTGTTTATCCTTCCCTGCCATCCAACATCTTACCCACCCCCCCCACATCAGATATCCAATCAGGAGAATTTTCTAATTTCCCTTCACTAAGCCCCTATTAGGATGGGGATGGGCTTAATCTATATCCCGTACTCATCCAACTCCCTAACCCCAACTGGATCTCTAATTACACATGTGAGGCTCCCATTGTTTCCTGGATAAAACAGTGATGTCCAATGTGTGTTAACCCTCTATGTCAGAAATAAGGAAATACATGGGAAAATCTGAATGTACCAACAGACTGACCATGTACTATCAGTGCAACTCAAAAGTCTTCAAGTGGTTTCATGTTCATTTGGGATTGAAATTTCTCAGAATCATGCTGTTACATTTTTCCTTACGTGCACTAGTGAGTCAAGATTCAAGATTCACGATTGTTTAATGTCATTTCCTGCTCACAAGTGAAAAGGAGAAAGAAATAATTGTTACTCTGGATCCAATGCAGCACAATAAAAGACAAAACAATAAAGAACAAATAATTAAAATAAACAATAAATATAAATAGATAGTTCACACACATAGATTGATTGTATGTCCATAAACTGAAACTAGGCACAGGAGTGTCTGTGCATAAGGTGACTGACAGGGAATGATAAAGTAATAGTGATTGCAGAAGCTTTAGATGTGGTTCCTCTGGTTTTCTGGAGCAGGAGGAAGGAGATCCAAAGACTAGAGTCTAAAGGAAGATGGTGAGTAGAGTTCATAGTTGGATTGTTGAACAATCAACATCCCCAGAGAGGCAGACATTTGAAAAAGAGGGGTGGTATTCAGCTAATCAGGACCAAAGAGCTTGCCCCTCCAAGAATCTTAAAGAAGCAGTGATAATATGTCCACCAAGAGGAGGAGCAATGTCACTGACACCTAAAGGTTTCCCAAGAAGTCTATCAATTCCTGCCAACCTATCTGTGGCTGCACAGTGGACTTGGACCATTTCATCCACGCTAGTGAAAGGGTTCAGGAGACGTGGGCTGAGGTGAAAGCTGAAATAGTTTGAATTGGCAGTGATCTCACTGAGTGCCCTACTCCATTTCCGCTTCATCTGTTCTTAACACAACTCCAGGTTTAAATCAGTACTGTGAAGCTCCCAGTAGTTGACAGCAACATTTAGCTGACACTGGGTTCATGAAGCAGCCACTACAGCAATACCACCTGCAGCAAATTATTTATCTCATTAACGAGATAGCTGAACAATTAAAGGGATATCTAAGTTAAGGAGCAGGGAGTGTGGGAAGCTGAATCAGCTGCATCATTTAAAATGTATCCAATGAAACTGGTCTCCATGGATATCAGCAAGGCAAGCAACAGCACAGTAAATGTCAGCATCACCATCTGGCATGGATGGGCCAATGCACAGGATCAGAGAAATCTGCAGCGGGCTATAGGCTCAGTCAGGTCCATCATCCTCAACCCGGGCGTTCTCCAGGACTGTGTGCTGAGCGCAATGTTGTACACTCTGCTCACCCACAACCATACGAAGTTCATTGAGCCCTACAAGACAGTTCATCACCAATAACGAAGAGATAGCTTAAAGAGAGGAGGTGAAAGAACCTGAGGCCTGGTGCCAGGCAAATAACTCTTCTTCAATGTCAACAAGATAAAGGAGATGGTTATCAACTAAAAGAGACCTCACAGCACTGACACACCACTTTACGTCAGTAGGACAGCAGCGGGCACTACGATCAGTATAAAACTCCTAGGAGTGAACATCTCCCACACCCTCTCTTGGTCCTAGAACACATCTGACACAAAAAAGATAGCTCATTAGCACCGCTGTTTCTGGAAACGCTAACGAGAACCGGACTATGCACATTAATACTCATGACCTTCTAGCATGTGACATCACTGCATGGTATGGAAACTGCACTGCAGTAGACAGGAAAGCTGTACAACAGGTAGGCAAAGCAGCTCAAAGCATTACAGGCACCAGTCTACCCGCCATCAAGAACATATGTACAGAAAGGTGCTGGAAAAAGGCCTGTGATATCATGAAGGATCCCAGCCATCCCGCTCATGGACTGTTCGTTCCATTCCCACCAGGAACGAGTCTATGAAGCATCTATGCCAGGACTCAAAAACAGTTACTTTCCCCAAGCAGTAAGGCTGATCAACACCTCCATTCACAAACTACCCCACTGGCACTAGTTTATCATTTCCTTCAGTCACCTTATGTAGAAACAATCCTGTACTGAGTGTCACTTTATGTATACAATCATTCTATGTATACAAGCTATCTTATATCTATCTATATATATAGTGCTTTATTACTGTGTTCTTTATCTTGGTCTATTTTTAGATGCTGCATCAGATCCGGAGGAATAACTACTTCATTCTCTTTCACACGTGTGTACTGGAAATGACATTAAACAATCTTGAATCTTGAATGGGTACTAGCCTCCTCACCATCGAAGACATTTTCAAAAGGTGATACCTCAAGAATGCAGAATCTATCGTTAAAAACCCCCACCACGCAAGATTTGCCCTCTTCTCATTACTACCATCAGAGAAGTACAGGAGCCTGAATATGCACCCTTACCATTTTAGGAATAGCTTCTCCCCTCCACCACCAGCTTTCTAAACAGTCAATGAACCTATGAACAATACCTCACTATTTTTGCTCTCTTTTTGCACTGCTTATTTAATGTTCTATATATATTTCTTATTGTAATTCATAGTATATTTTATGTGTTGCAAAACAACAAATTTTGTGCCATATGTCAATGATAATAAACCTGATTCTGTAAGTTTTACCACAGTTCCTTCATCATTATCACTGGGTATAAATACTGGAGCTCAATACCTCTGGGAAAAAGCAGTGCAAATGCTATTTACATTCAGCAACCAAAGAAGATGGCTCAGCATTGGTTTCCGAAAAGCAGTTAGAAAAGAGTAAGAATTGTTGCCCTTGTCAACAATGTGCACATCCATAAATAATAGAGTATATATAAATATCCAAATCTTAAAGGTGATGGGTTGACAAAGCGACAGTCTTTAAGAGGAAATGCACAATCTAATTGCATCAGTACTTTGTATTCACTTTCTGAAACTTTGTTTCCTGGAATGGATGGAACTGTATTTTGGAGAAGGTGAATAATGAAGAGCTGAAACCACACTCCAATGTTGGTGACAGGACACATTTCTGGACAGCTTAGTTTCCTGTTGATGATGCAGGTTGGAAGTAGAGTAATACAATGACAATCTTGGCCAAGCTGAATAACAGAGCAGCATCGTGTCACCACCATGCAGCTACAGCTGAGAGATTTGCCCTCCAACAAGGATATTTTTCACGATTATGTCGGAAACCACTGTATTTTCTTTTGATAACACTTTTTATAACAATTGGTACTTTTTAACAAACTCATGTATTTTGCACACTCACTGGCAGAAAGCAAAACTAACAGTTTATCACCTTTCTTTTTATTGATTAGCTATTAACACATCATCGATATGATGTAACTGTTTTAATTATATAACCTATTAACTATTTCATTCATATCTAAGGAATTTTCTTTATTTTATTATAAAAATACTAGATTTTTCAGAGAAGTCATCTTGGATTCTTGGCTTCTTTATTCTTTTGTCTTGCATTTATCTCTCAGCATAGTTTCTCAGCTCTTAATTTAGTTTGCTTAGTATTTGCATGTTTGTACTGTAAAATAAACTGCCTTTGGAATTAAGACTGCTTGTCATTTTGCTCCCAGAGAAACTTAAGGGTCAGAAAGTAAACTGAGATTCAACAATATTAACAAACAAATTGGCAGCACAAGAATTTCCTTTAAGGCTTTACACTTGGACAATTTTAGTAGTTCAAACCAGTCAAGAATTTATTTTCTTGTTGTATTACAATAACAATTTGGAAAAAGCATGAGGTTTTTTTCCTGGGTTTAGTTGGGAAATTTGTTTTTCTTCAAAAGAAAATCTGTTGGCATTGCAAAGGAAAGGTTACCCTAATCTGGATGAGGAAAGGTATCCCTGATTTCAACACTGGATAATGAGGAAAGAGTTTAGACGCTTTACAGGAAGCACATTAAATGACAGCAACAGGAACCTTCATTAATATTCTGTCTTTAAGGTAGTGAAATATCCCAAGGCACTTCAGAGTGTCATCTTTTGAAAATGTCCTCGATGGTAAAGAGGCTACTTGCCCATTCAAGATTCGAGACTGGTTAATGTTATTTCCGATATACAAATATAAAGGAGAATTAATTATTTGTTACTTTGAATCTAATGCAGCATATAAAAACACACTAAGATAAGGAACACAATAATAAAAAATAACATGGCACCGATTTTGAGATATTAGATTTTGGGCAAATGGCTTCAATGGGCATATTAAAGGTGGAAGAAGTGCAGAGTGACAGAGAAATTTAAGGAGCAAATTCCAGAGATTAGGATCTTGGTTGTTATGGTGGTAATTTTGAAGATGATCAGAACATCAGAATTTGAGCAGCAAATACACCAGGGTATTTTGGGGTTGGAAGACAACCTGATAAAATAGAGGAGTCAGATACTGAGTGAACTGAACCCAAGGGTAAGAACTACAAAATCAAGACAATGTTTAGCTATCAAACAAAATTAGTTGAAAAGCGCAGGAGAATTGGATGGGGAGACTTGATACAACAATGATATTAATAACTGTATATTTATGGCGGGTGATCAAAAGTACAGTTTTTAAGTTTTGGAAATACAAAATGCAGTCAGTTAGGCACAAGGCTTTCCGAATGGCAAGCATTAGAGTACCATATTTATTACACTCTCTGGGGATGTGTTCTGGGACTGCTAATCCTTATGATTTTTATAAATGACTTGGATGAGGAAGTGGAAGGCTGGGTTAGTAAGTCTGCAGAGAAAATGAAGGTTGATGGTGTTCTGGAGAGTGTAAATGGTTGTCAGAAGTTATAAAGGAATACTGATAAGATGCAAAACTGGACAGAGCAATGGCCGATGGAGTTCAATCCAGAAAGTGTGAGGGGATACACTTTTAAAGATTGATTTTGAAGCTGGAGTTCAAGGTTATTAGCAGTATGGAGGAACAGAAAGATCAGGTGGTCCAAGTCCAAAGATCCCTCAAAGTTGTCACGTAGGTTGAAAGGTGGTTATGAAAGAGCATCACGTGTTGGCCTTCATTAATCGGGAGCTATGCACAAAAGCTGTGAGGTTATATTGCAGCTCTATAAAACTCTGATTTGACCGCACATTGAGATTATGTTCAGTTCGGTTCACCACATTGGAAGTGGAAGATTTAGAGAGGGTGCAGAGGAGATTTACCAGGATGCTGCCTGGATTAGAGAGCATGTCTTATGAGGAAAGGTCGTATGAGCTTGGCCTTTTTTCTTTGGAGTTAAGGACAGTGAGAGGCCATAAGACTGCAAGACGAAGGAAAAGAATTAGGCTATTTGGCCCATCTAGTGTACTCTGCCATGCAATCATGGCTGATTTATTTTCCCTCACAATCCCATTCTCTGACCTTTCCCCTCTAGCCTTGAATGGCCTTCCTAGTAAAGAACCTATCAATCTCTGCTTTAAGTATAATAAATAATTTGGTCTCTGAAACCATCTGTAGCAATGCATTTCACTGATTCACAAGCCTCTGGCTAATGAAATTCCTCCTTATCTCTGTTCTAAAGGGATATCCATCTATTCTTTTTCCCCAGGGTGGGACTAGCCAACACCAAAGGACATCAGTTTAAGGTGAGAGATATGAAGTTTAAAGGAGATGTCTGAGGTAGGTTACTTTACGCAGAAGGTGGTAGAATGCTCTGTAAGTAGTAGCGGTAAAGGCAGATGCAATAGGGACATTTATGAGACTCTTAGATAATCACATGGATATTGGAAAAATGGAGGATTATAGGCAATATAAGAGTAAAGGTTTAATTGTTTGTGGAATCAGTTTATATAGGTTGGCTGAACCTACACTGTGGGCTGAAGGGCCTGCACTGTGCTGTCCTATAACTATGTTCTATCTCATAGATTACAAATCACATGGTAAAGGGATACAGAATAATTATTCACTGCTATAGCTTCATTTTTCAATCCGCAAATCACTAAGCTTTATCGTGAGAAATTTCACCTTATATACTGCATACATCATCAGATATAAATCATGAACACAAATAATGTTACTTTGAGTAAAAATGCAAATTTGATGTTAGCATACAATTTGCTCCATAACACTCCATTCCTAACTTTCTGACACATTGAAGCTTGTTTACCAGAAATCCAGGTGGGCTGTGAAATATGCTGAAAATTCACTACTGCCCAAATCAAATTTCCATCCCCATTGAACCTTGGCAGATTACCAGAAATACAACTCAAAGAAATGGAAGGGCAAAAAGATCTGTACAGAAAAAATTAAAAATTAATGACAGACTCAGAGGCAGGGGCTGCAATTTACCCACTGTGCGGATTGACAACAAAGCAACACATTCTATTGCTGCACCTATGTTTGCTGGAGCAGATTCCTCTCAAGCAACTGCAAGCATTGTAAATCAATGTCTAAATTAAAGAGTGTTGACTTTTTAATTTACATGAGTCAAGTCACCAAGATGAATAAACATATTTTCTTCACTTGAGATCTCCATTTACCCTGTTATTTGATAATAGTAAGAGATTTAGCTTTTCTCATTTTCATATGAATAAGGGACAATTTATATTTTGGTGCATTTTCCCATGTTACAATCAAAAGGAATGTGCAACACCTTCTGCTTTATAAATTCATCAGGTAAAGTGTATTATATTAAAAGCCTGTGCTCTGTTGGATTTATACAGTTTTGTTTCTGTGAGCATTATTCAGAGCAGTACCATGCACTGCTTGTGAAATTTCCAATATACTGCTAGGCATCCCAAAATAGAATATAATAAAAGCATTAATTAAAACACTTACAAGTAGCTGTGGGTTGCAGAACATAAGACTCAAACAAAGGCTTCTTTTAAATTCATAGTTAAGGAATCTTCTTTACAGATCTTTCTTTCCCAGTACATAGGCACGTTTTGCACTCTCAGCAGTCCTTTGTGAGAGAAGACGGAAGTTCGGCTGAAACAGGTATCCCTGTTTGCATTCTCATTATGAAGAATGTAGCATCAGCAGCACATTTCACTGTCAGGCCAGGTTCAATACCACAGCTTCGTTTATTACCCAAAAGCAGCAAATGAGTCTGAAATTAACAGAACCATCTAATAGACTGTGAATTCCACCTGAAAGGGGGGAAAAAAGAGAGATGACAGGTAATTAGATCACAGTAAATTCTGGGAGAAATAAATACAATTAATTTGTTCAACTCCAGGCGTGATTGGTTATTCTGGGTTGTGAGTTTATCCACACTGTTAACACCTCCTGCTTATAAATTGCCAGGTAGCAGAAAGTGGCTGATGGAATGCATTAGCTGATTTCCTGAGAATGCTGACGGAAAGGGCCACAGCAGTTTGAGGGTTCTGCTAACCAAGCCACAGTGCTCAGAGTGAGCATCTCATATCATAAACTACAAGGTACGGTTCTGCGGGGAACAATCTAGGGTGGTTTTGTAGAGTTGGGGCTTGTTGTGGGTAAGGATGTATGGTAGCTCCTCTCCACCTCTCTGCCAGATGATATTGGTTGGAGCATGGCACCCTGTGTTCCACGCAGGTAATTCCTGAAAAAGTGTCCAAGCTCTCCCATACGCACAAACTCTGATTAGTCAAAGATTAATCCAAAACCCATGCTGAAATGTTAAAGTATCTGGCAAATGACACTCACTGCACTCTCAATGAAACTAGCAAGGTGAGTCTTAGCTGTAATATTCATGGCCTCAAGCTTCCACTGAGAAAAAGACCTGAAAATGTTGCCCTGCAATTCAAATAAAAACTGCAACATTGATGAATCTATGCAAGGCCTGACAGTACTTTGTCTACCAACAGATAAAAGCAATAAGCCTTTAAAAGCCAAAAGCAAACAAAGGAAAGACAGAAATATAGCCTGTTTGGGACCTAGATATTCTTAACTGTTTCCATGGTGATGTCGCAGTACAGTGACTGTTATTTTGGTCCTCTCTGCAGTGGTAATGAGATTTCTGAGAAGTGGTGATTTAAAACCATCATTCACTTCATCAACCAATGTTCTTTGTTCTTCTGCAAAAGCAGTTTTCCTCCCAGTTACATTGAGCACTCAAAAAAATACACGTATTCATTGAACAAACCTCAATCACAGCTGAATATGCACACGACGCTGGAAGAACTCAGAAGGTCAGTCACAATAGACAGGACCTCCCAGTTGCCACCCACTTCAACTCTGCCTCTCATCCCCATCTAGATATGTCCATACATGGCCTCCTCTACTGCCATGATAAGCCCAAACTCAGGTTGGAGGAGAAACACCTCATCTACCGTCTGGGTAGCCTCCAGCCTGGTGGTATGAACGTTGAATTCTCCAATTTCCAGTAATTCCCTCCCCCCCCCCCCCCCGCCATCCTAGGTCCCTCTCCCCTTTCAACTTTCTGCTCCTTTATCTCTACAGTTCTTTCATGCTTATCCCCTCCCCCCTTTATCCTTCCTCTGATTGGTTCTCCACCTGGTGCCTCTAGCCCTTCCCCCTCCCCTATCTCTATTACTGGGCTTCGGCCCTCTCTCCCCCCCACCCCATTCCTGATGAAGGGTCTCGGCCTGAAACATTGGCTAGTCTTTTCTCACAGATGCTGCCTGACCGGCTGAGTTCTTCCAGCGTCATGTACGTATTCTTTGATCCACAGCATCTGCAGTTGTATTTTTGTGTCTCAATCACAGCTTTAGCTTATAATTGTCATAATGGTAAGGACCAAATCAATCGTTTGCACTTCACAATTACCCGTACAAATTAATGTAGCTGTGTAAAGTATGAAAGAGGTACAAATCTGTTGGAAATGTTGCAAAAGTGTTCAACTAAATAGCTGAATCCACAGTAGTCCCCATTCCTCGAACTCACATATTCACATGATACTTGATTACTGGTGTGTATGAGATTTTGTTTAAAAAAACATTCAGAGATACAAATCGACAGGAAATTGTTGCAAAGGTATTCATATTGCTGGAAATGTTATGACAATAGAGCTCTCTATCCTGGAATAAAATATAAATTTGGTGAGATTTCAAGTTAGTTTTCATGTTCTTTGGATTTCTGTTGACTTTAAGGGAAAGGAAGATAAGATGGACTAAGCTAACAGAACTCACCACATGCTGACTTCCCAAATAAGACTGCAGCCTTTTGAGTATGTAAAAACCGGCAATAACTACTTGCTTTTCAGTTCTCCTTAAATTTAAAGAACAGTGTTTCATTATTGTTCATCTCTCCTCTTGAAGGCAATGACATGTACTTGGGAACAATACACCCTAGCCAAGTGCATCATCTCTGGGACGGAGAATATCTATACACGCTCTGGCTGGCAAGTATCACAGCTTACACTGGATACTCTGTAAGTACAGAGGTGTGTACTTGAACTAATAACCACACCTCTGCACTTTGCTGCCATTGGGTCATGAGCAGGAGATGCACAACTTTAACCAGCTGTTAAAAAATAAAGATCAAGACAAGATAATATACAGAAGTACAAGCAGCAACTGTATGGCACAGTGCTCTTTGAACCTGCACTATCATTCAATAAAATCAAGAATGATATGATCTATGTTTTCAACTCCATTTCTTGCTAATTCATTGCAACTGCTGGTCTGTTACTGTGCAAAAAAATGTGCTAACCTTAGGCTAAAAAGATCAAATCTGAAGACTATGTCCTCAGTTTGCTTTTCCCCTTGCCCTGTTGCCCCAGATAAAACATCTTCATATTCACCTACCCTGTCAGCTTCTGTCTGAACCTTCTATATCTCATTAAGATCATCTGTCATTCTTCTTAAGTCCAATCTGCATAATTTTCAGTCATAAGACAACTCCATTGTTTTTGCTGAAGCATCTCAATGCACAATAGGGAAAAGACTTTCTTTCAAAGTCTAATAAGTTAAGAAAAAACTTGAAGCAGAAAGTTAATGTACTAAAACATGATTGAACAAGAGAACTTTGTCAGGTCGGGCAGCATCCGTGGAAACGAACAGTCAACGTTTCAGGCCGAGACCCTTCATCAGGACAGCAGGTCTCGGCCCGAAACGTTGACTGTTCGTTTCCACGGATGCTGCCCAACTTGCTGAGTTCCTCCAGCATGTTATGCATGTTGCTTTGACTCCAGCATCTGCAGAGTATTTTGTGTTTAAGAGAACCTTGTCAGTTTACCCAGGTGTGTGATTCTTATGTCTGTATCTCATATGTGGAATTATAGGTCCAGGAGATGCTACCATTATTCATCAGGAGCAAATATTAAGCGTGAATTATTCATGCAAGGCCACAATTAGGTGCAAGGCCAAAATAAGGTAAATTGTGAGGTGAACTGTGTTGTAACTATGTGGTTTTGTGCAGGTCTTGTAGCTTTAGTTTTTGGTCTTGTTTGTCTGGTGGATTTGGAGCTTCTTTCTAGGGAACGTGCTAAGACGGTAGTGCGATATTAATACGCAGCAGCCTCTCTGGACTCTGGATTGGGGATTGTCAAACATTATGTAGATTTTCTAGTGTAGTCTGTTTTGTCATATGCTTTTGTGATATCATTCTAGAGGAATGTTGTCTCATTTTTTAACTGCATTGCATTTGTGGTTTCTAAATGACAATAAATTGAATCTGAATCTGAATCTGAATCTGAACAGACCATCTTATGGATACCAGAGATCATTATAACAGTTGGATAGAAGCTGAGCCTGCTGGGTACCCACTCGCAGGGTTTTTGTATCTTCTGCCCAATGGGAGAAGGAAGAAGCCTGAACGCACAGGAAAGACATGATCTTTGATTATGTTGATTGCTTTAACAAGGCAGTGAGAAGTAGATACAAAATCTACAGAAGAGAGACTGATTTCCATGACGTGCTGAGCTGAGCTGCGTCTACATGCCAAAGAGTACACATCACCAACCTTTAGCCTTCTGATGAAGTAGAGGCATTGGTTTGCTTTCATTGAGCCATGGTCTACTTGATTGGACCAGGAGAGGCATTTTGATGTTTGGATTTATGTTCACTGCTACAAACTTGAAGCTTTCAACCCTCCAGACCTCAGCAGCATTGATGTCGGTAGGAGCATGTGCACCATCCCTCTTCCTGAAGTCCATCATGTACTCCTTCTGTACACTGACTCATCATTATTTCAGATACAGCACACTATGTTGGTGTCATCTGCAAACTTCTAGATGGAGTTGCAGAAGAATCTGTTGATGAGTGTATCGGGAGTGCACTGAAGTGTATCTATTGTAATTAACTAAATTATCCCCCTCTGATAAGAGAAACGACCATTCAACCACAATCCACACAAGTCATTGTGAAGCCTCAACTACACTGACAGATATGCTTCTGAAGCACTCTATGGGAAAAAGGGAAGATTTTTCTGTGCCCTTACAACTGCAAGGAATTTTACTGCAACCCATGTGGTGGAACAACTTTGCAAACAGTATTTCCATCCCACAGCATTTGAAGGTATTATGAATTAAAGTGATTTTCTGGTGAATATTGAATTTCAGGATATGTGGAGGATGGAGAAGAGGAAAAAATGATAATGTTCTAAAAGGTCTTTAGAGCAAGAGAGATGGCAGTACGAGAGTAGAGAAGACTTCCTATGACAGTTCAGAGTTAAGAAAGGATCCGTTTGCTTTGGAGGTGATGCAGATAAGGTTCATTAGATGGATTCAAATGATAAAGGAGCCGTTTTATGATTATAAATTATGTTGTTTGAAGCAATGTTCAGCTGCATTTAGAAGACTGAAAATTGATCTCATTGCAATATATACTATATGGTTCAGCAAATGATAGATGGGGTAAATGTTGTGGGGATGTTTTCCTGGGTGGATAGGGACATGGAAGAAATGAAACTGGGAAGAATTGGTGCTAGCATCGGTTCACCTACAGCATTGTCAAAGTGCATTGTAAGAGGTGAAGAATTTCACTCTGATGAATGTGAATTTTTGGAATTCTCTGATCTAGAAAGATGCAAATGCTAAGTCATTTAGGTGAGTAAAATATCAGTTTTGGGCTGTAGTTGTTATGGCAACTGAGCAAAAAAATTGGAATTGAAGGAATAGTTCAAATTATTTGTGATCTTGCTGAATGATAGCGCAGGCTGAAAGGGCAGGGTTTCCTACTCTTGCTTCATATATTTCTTATGTTGAATATCAAAGGGAAATTGGTGAGATGGAAAGTCAGATGATCTTTGACAGGCACTACTATAGCACAATAGTAATGTTAATTAACATTGCATCTCCAAATGGCTACAAGGCCTAGTTGTATTCAGGCACACAAGGCTGCTCTATGTGAGCTGCGAGCTGGTGGAGTGGATCCTTGGGTGAATTGTAACACAAGGCAGAGCCAGGCAGCATATCACAAGGAGGCCATCTGCTGCCATCCTCTCCTTCTGGTCGCTCAGCAGACTAGGCCTGCACCAGCACAACAGCCGGTTCTTGCAGGATCAGCACACTTGTTGACAGCAACGGCTAGACCAGTGCAGCCATCCCTGAACAGGCAAAAATACAGGGTCCTTTCTGAGGTCAGTGGTAGTTTCGTATGGTCAAGTAACTGAGTTATACTGAGCTCATGGACACAAGATGATGAGAAGTGAAGAGGCAAGGACAGAAGTAATTAAATAAAAATAGAAAATGTTGTTAATGCTAAGCAGTCAGGCAGCGCTTTTGGAATGAGAAACATATTGATGTTTCAGGCCAATTAGCATCTGGATATCAGATGAAGGCTCTTCCACTTGAAACAGTAGCTGTTTCTCTTTCCACAAATGGTGGCCTGATCTATGTTTTTTTAAATTTCAGATTTACAGATTTTTAAATTTATTTTCGTAGGTCTAACTTTTGCCCTCAAACAATCATAATTTTATTTGTTGCCACAGCTGATATATGGTGAGCAACCTCCATTTACACTTTAAAATAATTTATTTTAAAAACTTGTCTCAATATGGTCTTTATTGTCTTGTACAATTTGCATGCAGAATGCCAAGTGACGTTATTAATGTGTTACAACAGTGCCTGGCAATGATTAGCTGCTTTGTGGAAGATCCAACATCTTCCCTTCACTCCCCCCTTCTCATCTAATCTCTGCTATATTCACCCCATCACAAGCCTTCTCATTTGATATTAATTCCCCCTTGTATTTTCCCTGAACGTCACATAATCTAACGCATAACATTTCTGATGAAAGGTTAACTTGAAGGCTTGGAAGATTTACTTCAACTGTTAACTGCTTCTCTTTCCAGAGTGTTTACTGTATTTTTTAGTAGCTGAGAAATGTGAATAGAGCTGAACACAACAATCATCAACAAATCCCTTGTTCTGACCTTCTGGAAGAGGGAAAGACATGGACAAGCAACAGTAGGTGGCTAGGCCAATGACATTGCCCGAAAGAAGTCCTGCAGCAATAACTGGATGCTGAGATAATTGGCCACTAGAAACCACAACAGCCTTCCAACTCTAAAATGTTTTCAACTAGGGAATGAGATTGATGAATTGAATTTAAACTGAAGTAGAAGAAGAAGAGATGGCTTCCAAATGACTGTAAAGGAACTCAGCATACTGTAAATATCAAATTGTGACAACAAGAATTTATAGTACCCTCCTCACAACACTGCTACTCTACCTCAGCAGATTGCTCTTATGAAAATACACTGGCAATTAAATAATGCTCAGGGCCAAAATTTTGAGTTAGCTTAATGCCAATAGCTGTAGTTAGAAACTAGGAAAAGGTTACACACACTCACACACCTAAAACTAAAAAAACAATTATAACCTCAAAGTTTGTATGGTTATGCAGGAAGGACTGTTCTGTCCGCAGTTTTCTGTAGCACAAGTGGCTTGCATTTTCCATAGGGTTGGGCGTAAATTAATACTGCAACCCAAACCATCTGCTACAATCCCTCATGAAGATCAAGAAAGAATATTTGACATTTACCTGTACACTAATGAAGAAAATTACACTACAGGCACAAAGCACTGAGTAGCATGCCTTTCTTCCTTAATTTGCATTCAAATTCCACTCCTTACCATGGTTCAAGTCAGTTGAATGAATTTAAATTTGTCGATATTTGATATGAACAATTTCCTGATATAATATGCTTCCATACATGCAGATCTCCGTGACCACAGTGATAACTGCGGACCAGCTGCAGCTTGAGTAGCAGGAATCACTATGACAACAATTTGATTATCTCAGTAAATGAGAGGAGACTCACAAAACCCCACAAGTGATCTTTAACAGGCATCTCTTTAAACGAAGCAAACACTGGGTGATAAAATACAGACAGAATTCCGGAGGAACTCAGAAAGTCAGGCAGCAGCCATGGAGGGGAGTAAACAGGTAATTTTATGGCCCGAGGTCCTTCAGCAGGACTAGAAGGGAAGAAGACTGAAGCCAGAATCAGAAAATAGGGGAGGAGTGGAGTACAAGCTGGCAGGTGATAGTTGAGACCAGGTGAGGGTGAAGGTATTTGAGTGGGGAAAAGGAATGTAGCAAGAAGCTGGAAGGTGATAGGTGGAAGAGGTAAAGGTCTGAAAAACAAGGAATCTAATTGAAGAGGACTGTGGACCATAAAGGAAAGGGAAAGAAGAGGGAAACCAAGGGAGGTGATGTGAAGGTAAGGAGAAAAGCAGGGGGTGAGAGAGTAAACAGGATGGGATATGCTGGAAGTTCTTAACCTGAAACAATTCCCCTCTATAGATGCTGCTTGATAATGGCTGAGGTCATCCATCTTGTAAAGACACAACCCAGAAGAAGGCAATTCTGCAGAATTGTTTTCCTTTATATCACATTATATCAGCATTTCATTCAGTTTACTTTTCCACAATTTAAGAGTTTTTTTTAGTATTTAATCATGGGTTCCAGTACCACCATGTAAGAGAACCTCAGTCCGTATTTTTACTCTATTCCATTTATGTATGAGCTACACCAGAATTCTACCACTATTCTGGAACTTGCAGCTTTCAGCAGAGAACACATGGCCATAAAAAATATCATGCACTGGAAGACAAGCAACCTTAGGCAGTAATTCAGTAATTCAACAAAGATTGCTGCACCCTTTTAGACCCCTTCTTGGCAAATGTACATTCCAGAAGGAGATGGGTATCGGTCTCTCCCTGTCATTCTCCCACACCGCAGGAACTCTCTGGAGAGCAGTGTGCAGTGTAACTGGAACTCCAGTTGTAATTGAATGATCTGACAGGGAGAGCCCTTATCACCACCAGCCAAGCAAGATCATCATGTTCATATGAACATATTGTTGGAGGTATTTTGCCAAATGAGGCTGATTGCCTGGAAGGGAAACATCCAACTGGATCCACCATCTCCTTTTCCCATAGGACATTTAGTATATTCTATGAAGGTCACTGCTGGATGCCTCATAATTAATGAATGATGCTTCCCCAAATTATTCTTTTCTATGAGGAACAACTGAATGGAACACTCTGTAGCAATATGACCAGGGTCAGATACATGCTCAAGGGGTCTTGACACTCGATATTTACATTTCTGTGTCTGCACTCCCTTTTCATCCGTCCGTACAGCCCCACAAGAAAAATAAATCCCTCAGAGGCCTCTGTTGCACATCTCCAACTCGCAACACTTCACAGCTTGACTGACTGTGAGATTGTGTTTTCAAGAGGCAGAGGGTGGAAACATTGCATGAGCTGTCAGTATGATTGTATTAACTATTCTTTGATCTGCTGGGGTGTGGCTGCTGTTGCGTGCAAACAGCTACTTGGAGACACAGGTGAGAGCTGAGTGTCCAGTGGTGGCCAAAGGTGAGTGAACAGCCCCAGCATGTGGACATGACAAGCCCCTTCACCACAGGTGCTACTCCTCACTGGGCACTGCTTCGACAGGCAGGCTAACCCAGGTGATGGTAGCTGACGGCCACATACCCTGATGAGACAGGGACATGCCTGTCCTAGCATGTGATATCAGCTCCAAGAGACTGGGCTGATGAGATTCACAGTGAGATCCAATATCTAGGAAGGTGACACTACAAAGCTCCATGGAAAGTGAAGGGCAAGACAAGGCACAGAAGATGTCATGGTCATCAACTGCAAACAAGGAAGACCTCAGTTTGTGACCCTTGCTCGTACCACTGGAGCTGGACTTCTGAGAGAGAGTGGAACTGCCTCAGTGCAATGGCTTTTCCACTTTAAAAACTCTCTCCTGTCATTGTTGGACATGGTGAACAACCACCACCACAATCTTTGGTTAAAGGTTGGATATGACAATCCCCAAAACACTCCATCATAAAACTAAACTGTTCTCATTTCCACTTCTTCACACTGAAACATCACAGGTGCTGTTGACTTGCTGAGTATTTTCATCATTTTCTGTTTTTTTTTAATTTCAGATGTCTTGTATCTGCAATATTTTGACTTTCACTTATAGGAATTTCTCTGCTGCTAGAAGTGAATAAACAACCTTATTTGCAGCACATCTATTCCTAACCTACTAAGCCCTAAGCAGTATCTAAGATCTTCCCAAAGATACATAAATTTAAACTCCAGCCAATCATGTTAATTCATTTTGCTGAGCCAGAGCTCTGCTCATGTGTGCTCATTGGAAGCTTCCGAATTCTTCTTTCATTATTAACATTCAATTCAACCAAGGCGGTGCATCATCTTAAAAAATAATTGTAGGCGGCCTAAAACAATGCTGTCAACACTTTCGAAGCCAGAAAAATCTTAAGCAGCATTTTCGGAGATCTGTAAATATTGAAGTTGCATTGTAAAGCAACCCAAACTAAAAAAGAGAATATTTTGACTATATTTTGATGAAATATTTTAATTTGTCTTCACTGGGAACTAATGAAGAACCCAAGACACAGAAGCAAGAGAAAGCTATTAACTGCCTGATGCACCATCAATAACTCACACTGAGACGTAGGCGAGATATCGGCTTTTATTGACTGGAAGAAGGAACCAGGAGTGAGTGTCTATCATACAAGGTCCTGGAGACTGAGGCCGATCTTCAGGCCGCAGGTCTCCTTTATACAGGGGCCTGTGGGAGGAGCCACAGGAGCAGTCAGCAGGGGCGTGTCCCGACAGGCACATAGTTCACCACATTCACCCCCCCTTCGTTTGAAAAAGTCCTCATGTAGCGAAGGTTCTTACAAGTCAAGCCGATCAGGCGGTCGAATCTGTCGCTGCGATCTACGTAGCACCGGCTGTGACCGCATAGGTGCCGGCAACATTGGCGATTGCACAGGGGACGGGGGTTGCGCGTGTTCTTGCCCACTAGGCGCCGGTGATCCCTCATGCATGTGCGAGGCGCCTGGTATAAATGTGTACGAAACGCCCGGTATACAAGTGTCGTGAGGAGTCTGTGTAGGGCCTGGTGAGTACGGTGTCACCTCTGGTGCAGGGTTCACAGTTACCGGAGAGCCTTCAGGGTAGTGGTCTGCTGCACCTGCGGGTGCCAGGTCGCGGATGGAGACCGTGTCCTCCCGCCCATCAGGTAAGACCACGTAAGCATACTGGGGGTTCGCATGGAGAAGGTGAACCCTCTCCACCAGCGGGGAGTATTTATTGCTCCTCACATGTTTCCGGAGCAGCACTGGCCCCGGGGACGTCAGCCAAACTGGTAGGGTGGTCCCAGTGACAGACTTCCTGGGAAAAGAGAATAGGCGTTCGTGAGGGGTGGCATTGGTGGACGTACATAACAGAGAGCGGATAGAGTGCAGTGCCTCAGGGAGGACCTCCTGCCATCGAGAGACCGGCAACCCTTTGGACTTAAGGGCTAAAAGTGTGGCCTTCCACACTGTGGCATTCTCCCGCTCTACCTGGCCATTACCCCGGGGATTATAACTCGTGGTCCGACTGGTAGCAATGCCCCTAGCTAGCAAGTACTGGCGCAGCTCCTCACTCATAAAGGAGGACCCTCTATCACTGTGGATATAGCAGGGATACCCGAACAGAGTGAAGAGCTGGCGCAGGGCTTTTATGACGGACGTGGCAGTGGTGTCGGGGCAGGGGATGGCAAAGGGGAGCCGTGAGAACTCGTCAATAACACTGAGAAAATAGACATTGCGGTCAGTGGAGGGAAGGGGGCCCTTAAAGTCAACACTCAGGCGTTCAAAAGGGCGGGTGGCCTTGACAAGTTGTGCCGTGTCAGGACAGTAGAAGTGCGGTTTGCACTCGGCACAAATTTGGCAGTCCCTGGTCATCGTCCTGATGTCCTCCAGGGAGTACGGCAGGTTCCGAGCTTTCACAAAATGGTAAAATCGGGTGACCCCCGGATGGCAAAGTTGTGCATGAAGGGCGTACAGCTGGTCGAGCTGTGTGCTAGCACATGTTCCCCGGGATAGGGCATCAGGGGGCTCATTGAGTCTGCCAGGCCGGTACAGGATATCATAGGTGTAGGTGGAGAGTTCTATCCTCCACCGCAAAATCTTATCATTTTTGATCTTGCCCCGCTGTTGGTTGCTGAACAGGAACACAACCGAGCGCTGGTCGGTCAGCACAGTGAATCTTTTGCCAGCAAGATAGTGCCTCCAGTGCCTAACAGCCTCCACTATGGCCTGGGCTTCTTTCTCCACCGCGGAGTGCCGAATTTCAGAGCCTTGGAGGGTGCGAGAAAAGAATGCTACTGGTCTGCCTTCCTGATTAAGGGTAGCAGCCAGAGCGAAATCGGAGGCATCACACTCCACTTGGAAGGGAGCGGTCTCGTCCACTGCATGCATCGTAGCTTTGGCAATGTCCGCTTTAATGCAGTTGAAGGCCGCGCAGGCCTCAGCAGAGAGGGGAAACGAGGTAGACTTGACCAGGGGGCGAGCCTTGTCCGCGTAATGGGGGACCCATTGGGCGTAATAGGAAAAAAACCCCAGGCACCGTCTGAGGGCCTTGAGAGTGGTGGGAAGAGGGAGCTCTAACAGGGGGCGCATACGTTCGGGATCAGGCCCAATAACCCCGTTTTCCACGACATACCCAAGTATAGCAAGGCGGGTGGTACCAAAAACACACTTGTCCCTGTTATAAGTAAGGTTCAGAGCTGCGGCCACTTGGAGAAACCGTTGGAGGTTGGCGTCATGATCTGGCCTGTCATGACCACAGATGGTGATGTTATCCAGATAGGGAAATGTGGCCTGCAGTTGGTACTGGTCCACCATCCGGTCCATTTCCCTCTGGAAGACAGAGACACCATTCGTGACACCGAAAGGGACGCGCAGGAAGTGATAGAGCCGGCCGCCCGCCTCGAAGGCGGTGTAGGGGCGGTCCTCTGGGCAGATGGGGAGCTGGTGATAAGCGGATTTCAGATCTATTGTCGAGTACACCTTATACTGAGCAATCTGGTTGACCATATCCGCGATGCGGGGTAGGGGGTATGCGTCAAGCTGCGTAAACCTATTGATGGTTTGACTATAGTCCACCACCATCCTATTTTTCTGCCCAGTCCGAACAACAACCACCTGGGCCCTCCAAGGGCTTGTGCTCGGCTCAATGATCCCCTCCCTGAGCAGCCGCTGCACCTCCGACTGAATGAAGGCCCGGTCCCCCGCGCTGTACCTCCTGCTTTTGGTTGCCACAGGTTTACAGTCGGGGGTCAGGTTGGCGAACAGCGGTGGGGGAGGGATCTTGAGAGTGGAGAGGCTGCAAGTGTCGGTAGCGCAGCTGTTGGCCTGGTTCTGGATGGGATGTGTGTGTCCGTGTGTGTGTGTGGTCAGTAGCGGGGTATGTGAAGAAGTCCCACAAAACTGAGGATTCTTGACAGTGAGTGGTGGGAGGGGCCCGTCGTATACCATAGTCACACTTTCGAGATGGCTCTGGAAGTCCAGCCCCAATAGCACAGGTGCACACAGATTAGGCATGACCAGCAGTTCAAAGTCCCGATATACTGTGCCTTGCACCACCAAAGTCGCTACACAACCCGCCCGGATGTCTGCGGACTGCGACCCAGAGGCCAAATGGAACCTCCGACTGACCGGCCGCGTTGCAAGTCCGCAGCGTTGCACTGTGTCCGGGTGAATAAAACTCCCAGTGCTGCCCGTGTCAAACAGGCATCCAGTCCAATGCCCCTCCACCTGGATGTCCATCATGGACCTTGCAAGCTGGTGTGGGGCGCTTTGGTCGAGAGTCACAGTGGCCAGAGTTGGATCGCCGTCGGGGTACCCGGTCAGCATCGGAGGGTCGGGGGCGGGGCATGCTGACGCCGACAAAGATGGCCGCCCACATCCCGGCATGCAAGATGGCGGCCCCCACGTTTCACCCGCAGCGCTGCACTCCGCTCGAGGTTGAGACTTACAGACCTTGGCGAAGTGGCCCCGCTTTCCGCAGCTGGAGCAGGTCGCTTCTCGCGCTGGACAGCGTTGTCGAGGATGTTTCTTTTGGCCACAGAAATAACAAAGCACGAGTTCCTTACGGGCCACAGCCGTGGTCTGGGTCGGGGAGCTCGTGGAATGGCGACTGGCGGCGGCGTTGGCGAATTCGCTCCCGGGAGCCGGCGGTGGCGGGGTCTGAGGCGTCCACGAAACCGGCGGGGAATCGTGCGACTGGACAGCGTCGGCGTTATGCCGCGCAGCTTCTAGAGCGTTGGCCTTCTCTATCGCCGAGCTTAAGGTAAGATCCGAGTTCTCCAGCAGCCGCTGGCGCATGTACACTGACCTCAGTCCCGTCACAAAGGCGTCTCGCACCAGCAGCTCCGCATGCTGTTCTGCCGTGAGCGTCTTGCAGTCACAAGCTCGGACGAGTGTCTGTAGTGCTCGGAGAAACTCAGCGCACGATTCGCCAGGCCGCTGTTGCCGGGTAGCTAAGCGATGTCTTGCGTAGACGGTGTTCACCGGCCGCAGGTACTGTCGTTTGAGGGCGTCCAGTGCCCCTTCGTAGGTCGGCAGGTCCCGGATAAAGGAGTAAACTTTGGAGGAGACCCTCGAGAGTAGGATTCTGTGCATAACGGCGGGTTCAGTCGCACGAAGCTCCGCCAAGTACGATTGGAAGCATGCAAGCCAGTGTTCAAAAGCGAGAGCTGCGTCAGGGTCTTGAGGGTCCAAATCCAACCGGTCCGGACGCAAAACGGGTTCCATGTTTTAAAACTTCCAGTCAATAAAATTGATGCACCATCAATAACTCACACTGAGACGTAGGCGAGATATCGGCTTTTATTGACTGGAAGAAGGAACCAGGAGTGAGTGTCTATCATACAAGGTCCTGGAGACTGAGGCCGATCTTCAGGCCGCAGGTCTCCTTTATACAGGGGCCTGTGGGAGGAGCCACAGGAGCAGTCAGCAGGGGCGTGTCCCGACAGGCACATAGTTCACCACACTGCCCTTGTCTGCTCCACTACTGATGTCTTATGTCTAATCTTTTACCTCAGTACCACCTACTTGTGTGACAACATATCTTCTGACTTACCCTAATGCCTAAAAAACTAAAACAAATTAAACTCTTCCAAACATTTGCTGATCATAAGAAGCTTTAGGAAGCTTAAGCCAGAGAAAATCTGACAGCATAGACTTCAGCGAGCTGTGAATATCTTTCATTTTGAATTAAATTCAAATTTAAAGCAGTTTTTTTCTATCTTTCTCACTTTCAGCAAACATTTAATTTCTCAATGAATTATCACACATCCCAATTAACCAGAGCAATTCTGCACAAAGTATGGATGAAAATATTACAGAAATGACACATTATTAATGGTTCAAAAATATCAGCTTATTTCTCACCTTAGCTGAGGCATTACTCGCGGATCCTGTGACCTTACTGAGATTCAAACCTAAGTCACATTCAATAGCAAGCATCAACTTTAGTACCACTCCTTCCAGTTTGAAGTGAAAATGAAAATATTTTCTAATATTCCTTAACTTGGAAAAGTATTTGTTTGTTACTGTTGACTGGGGAAATGACTGGACTGTTCCATGCATTAATTGCAATTTGAACTGCCTTTTATTTACACTAGGCCTTCACAAGGGACCTCAGTGCTGCTGTGGTCAGTAACTTATTGGACTCAGTCAACATCTTCAAAGGCTTCCTGAAATCAACTCCCTCTTCTTGCACAAAAAATCGCTGAGAGATAAGTACTTGCACTTTACTGTGGTCTAAAACTGGAAGTGGATTTCAGACTAAAGCTGTAAGTCCTTTTTTTTATAAAAGATGTATTTGCTTAGACAGGATTTAAAGATCATAATCCCTACATCTTTCACATTGCCCTATATCTGTTAAAAGTTATTTTCTATGAACTGTATGTGAAACACTTCCAGGAAGCAACAAAATGGTTAATTGCAAAATTTAATTATGGACATTGCCCTGAAAATGACTCAGAATAACTCTCTGTTATCTGCAGATCATCACCGTAACCAAGTCAGGTTGGAGCTATAATTTTGTGAACAAACACACATGCACACACACACACACACACACACACCCACACCACTTTAAGTCAGTCATAGATGTAACTTGACAACTTGCAGCATTAACCTTTTCAGCTAGGCTACATCACTGCATTTATAGACAATGCTGAATATTTATTATATGTAGACTCTAGATAACATGCTCATTTGCTGAACACACGCAGCTTCTCCCTGAACTATCATCCATCTGGTGAAATGATACTATTTTCTGGACATTAAAGAAAAGTATACACAGCATGCTATAATTGGGACACATTGTGATGATAGTTCTACACACTGCTGGGAAAATATTAGCAACTTAAACATAATTAGATTTGTAAATTATAGTTAATAAGGTTATAAATTCTCAGAAATATTTTTATTGAACAATCAGACAGTAAGGACTGTCCATCACTCAGAGGCAGGAATGGTTACTTCGAGTGCCAGGCTTTAGATGGTTCAGAAAGGACAGGGAGGGAGGCAAAAGAGGTGGGGACATGGCACCACTGATCAGAGATAGTATCACGGCTGCAGAAAAGGAGGAAGTCATGGAGGGATTGTTTACTGAGTCTCTGTGGGTGAAAGTTAGAAACAGGAAGGGCTCAATAACTCCACTGGGTGTTTTTTATAGACCATCCAATAGTAACAGGGGCATTGAGGAGCAGGTTGGGAAACAGATTCTGGAAAGCTGTAATAATAACATGGTTGTCATGGTGGGAGATCTTAATTTCACAAATATTGATTGGCATCTTCCTAGAGCAAGGGCTTTAGCTGGGGTGGAGTTTGTTAGGTGTATTCAGGAAGGCTCCTAACATTATGTAGATAGGCCTACAAGAGGAGAGGCTGTAGTTGATCTGGTATTGGGAAATGAACCTGGTCAGGTGTCAGGTCTCTCAGTGGAAGAACATTTTGGAGATAGTGATCACAATTCTATCTCCTTTACAATAGCATTGGAGAGGGATAGTAATAGACAAGTTAGGGAAGTGTTTAATTGGAGTAAGTGTTTGATATGAAGCTGTCAGGCAGGAACTTGGAGGCATAAATTGGGAACAGATGTTCTCAGGGAAATGTACGGCAGAAATGTGGCAAATGTTCAGGGGATATTTGTGTGGAGTTCTGCATAGGTATGTTCCAATGAGACAGGGAAAGGATGGTAGGGTCCAGGAACTGTGGTGGACAAAAGCTGTTGAAAATCTAGTCATAACAAGGGGAGTTGAGTATAGGAGTAAAGAGGTCCTTCTGCAGCTGTATAGGGCCCTGGGGAGACCCCACCTGGAGTATTTTTGGACTCCAAATTTGAGGAAGGACATTCTTGCTATTGAGGGAGTGCAGCGTAGGTTTACAAGGTTAATTCCCAGAATGGCAGGACTGTCATACGTTGAAAGATTGGAGCGACTGGGCTTGTATACACTGGAATTTAGAAGAATGAGAGCAGATCTGATTGAAACATATAAGATTATTAAGGGATTGGACATGCTGGAGACAGGAGGCATGTTCCCGCTGATGGGTGAGTCCAGAACTAGAGACCACAGTTTAAGAATAAGGGGTAGGCCATTTAGAACAGAGATGCGGAGAAACTTTTTCACACAGAGAGTGGTGGACATGTGGAATGCTCTGCCCCAGAAGGCAGTGGAGGCCAATTCTCTGGATGCTTTCAAGAGAGAGTTAGATAGAGCTCTTATAGATAGTGGTGTCAAGGGATATGGGGAGAGGGCAGGAACGGGGTACTTGATTGTATATGATCAGCCATGAGCACAGTGAATGGCAGTGCTGACTGGAATGGCCGAATGGTCTACTCCTGCACCTACTGTCTATTGTCTATAAAAAGAAAAGAAAATCTTACGAAAAGTTCAAAAACTAAGTAAAGATAGAGATCTAGAAAAATATAAGACTAGCAGGAAGGAGCATAAGAATGAAATTAGGAGAGCCAGAAGGGGCCATGAGAAGGCCTTGGTGAGCAGGATTAAGGAAAACCCCAGGGCGAGTATGTGAAAAGCAAGAGGATAAGACGTGAGAGAATAGGACCAATCAAGCTGCCAGTGGAAAAGTGTATATGGAACTGGAGGAGATAGCATAGGTACTTAATGAATACTTTGCTATGGAATGGACCTTGGCAATTGTAGGTATGACTTACAGTGGACTGAAAAGCTTGAGCATGTAGACATTAAGAAAGAGGATGTGCTGGAGCTTTTGGAAAGCATCAAGTTGGATAAGTCACCAGGACCAGATAAGATATACCCCAGGCTACTGTGGGAGGCGAAGGAGGAGATTGCTGTGCCTCTGGCAATGATCCATTCATCATCAGTATGAACAGGTACCAGAGGATTGGAGGGTTGCAGATGTTGTTCCCTTATTCAAGAAAGGGAGTAGAGATAGCCCAGGAAATTATAGACCAGTGAGTCTTACTTAAGTGGCTGGTAAGTTGATGGATAAGATCCTGAGAAGAAGGATTTATGAACATTTGATGAGGCATAATATGACTAGGAATAGTCAGGATGGTTTTGTCAAAGGCAGGTCGTGCCTTATGAGCCTGATTGAATTTTTGAGGATGTGACTAAACACATTGTTGAAGGATGGATTTCAGCAAGGCATTTGACAAGGCACCCCATGCAAGGCTTATTGAGAAAGTAAGGAGGCATGGGATCTAAGGGGACCTTATTTTGTCAATACAGAATTGGTTTGCCCACAGAAGGCTAAGAGTGGTTGTAGACAGGTCATATTCTGCACGGAGGTCAGTCACCAGTGGTGTGTCTCAGGGATCTGTTCTGGGACACCCTACTCTTCGTGAATTTTATAAATGGCTGGATGAGGAAGTGGAGGGATAAGTTAGTAAGTTTGCTGATGACACAAAGGTTATGGGTGTTATGGATAGTGTGCTGTCAGAGGTTACAGCAGGACATCGATACGATGCAAAACTGGGTTGAGAACTGGAAGATGGAGTTCAACCCAGATAAGTGTGAGTTGGTTCATTTTGGTAGGTCAAATGTGATGGCAGAATAGAGGATTAATGGTAAGACTCTTGGCAGTGTGGAGGATCAGAGGGATCTTGGGGTCCAAATCCATAGGACACTCAAAGCTGCTGCACAGGTTGACTCTGTGGTTGAGAAAGCATATGGTGCATTGGCCTTCATTAACTATGGGATTGATTTTAAGAGCCAAGAGGTAATATTGCAGCATATAGGACCCTGGTCAGAGTCCACATGGAGTATTGTGCTCAGTTCTCATCACCTCACTACAGGAAGGATGTAGAAACTATCAAAAGGATGTAGAAACATAGAAACATAGAAAATAGGTGCAGGAGTAGGCCATTCAGCCCTTCGAGCCTGCACCGCCATTCAGTATGATCATGGCTGATCATCCAACTCAGAACCCTGTACCTGCCTTCTCTCCATACCCCCTGATCCCTTGAGCCACAAGGGCCATATCTAAATTCCTCTTAAATATAGCCAATGAACCGGCCTCAACTGTTTCCTGTGGCAGAGAACTCCACAGATTCACCACTCTCTGTGTGAAGAAGTTTTTCCTCATCTCGGTCCTAAAAGGCTTCCCCTTTATCCTTAAACTGTGACCCCTCGTTCTGGACTTCCCCAACATCGGAAACCATCTTCCTGCATCTAGCCTGTCCAAACCCTTTAGAATTTTATACGTTTCAATAAGATCCCCCCTCAATCTTCTAAATTCCAGTGAGTATAAGCCTAGTCCAGGGGTTGGCAACGTTTACCACTGAAAGAGCCAATATGGACACATTTCCCACAGAAAAGAAAACACTGGGAGCCACAAAACCCGTTTGACATTTAAAATGAAATAACACTGCACACAACGGTTTTTTTTTTTGCCTTTATGCTATGTATAAACAAACTATAATGTGTTGCATTTATGAAATTGATGAACTCCTGCAGAGAAAACGAAATTACATTTCTGCATGCAACAGAAACATTTTGAACTCTGAAAAAAAGACGTTGGGTTGAAGGTTACTCCATAGTTAGCCTACCTTGGATCGAAGAATTAAAAGAAAGCGCGCACTGGCGGGTGTCAGGCATTGGCAGTGGTGATGTATATTAATAGCGATAAAAAACACGTTGTAGCGGTGTGCTACACGCAGCGCTAAAATAAAGACACTGCAGTCAAAGGTAGCTTTATTCGAACTAAACAGCCTTGCTTTAAAGCCTCCCTCAACCCGTCCCCTTGGACGCGGATGCTCCAAAAGACACGTACTCACAAACCCCCGTAGGCTATCTCCCTTAGCCGGAACGGTGGCTAATGGTGAGCCAGTTCGGATGAGCCAGGAAATGGGGTCTCCACAAAGTTTTTAGATTGTACAAGATCACCATAATCTTCAAATTTCGAATTACATTTCAAAAACTAACAAACCATGGGGAGCCGCATCACAGAGATGAAAGAGTCGCATGCGGCTCCGGAGCCGCGGGTTGCCGACCTCTGGCCTAGTCGATCCAGTCTTTCTTCATCTGAAAGTCCTGCCATCCCAGGAATCAATCTGGTGAACCTTCTCTGTACTCCCCCTATGGCAACAATGTCTTTCCTCAGATTAAGGGACCAAAACTGCACACAATATTCTAGGTGCGGTCTCACCAAGGCCTTGTACAACTGCAGTAGAACCTCCCTGCTCCTGTACTCAAATCCTTTTGCTATTGTGGTGAACTATGTGCCTGTCTGGACACACCCCCATGTGCCTGTCTGGACACGCCCCCTGCTGACTGCTTCTGTGGCTCCTCCCACAGGCCCCTGTATAAAGGCGATCTGAGGCCCGACGCTCGGCCTCAGTCTCCAGGACATAGTATGATGGACACTCACTCCTGGTTCCTTCTTCCAGTCAATAAAAGCCGATATCTCGCCTTACGTCTCAGTGTGAGTTATTGATGGTGCATCAGCTATGAATGCCAAACTACCATTTGCCTTTTTCACCGCCTGCTGTACCTGCACGCCCACCTTCAATGACTGGTGTACAATGACACCCAGGTCTCGTTGCACCTGCCCTTTTCCTAATCGGCCACCATTCAGATAATAATCTGTTTCCCTGTTCTTGCAACCAAAGTGGATAACCTCACATTTATCCACATTAAATTGCATCTGCCATGAATTTGCCCACTCACCTAACCTATCCAAGTCACCCTGCATCCTCTTAGCATCCTCCTCACAGCTAACACCACCGCCCAGCTTTGTGTCATCCACAAACTTGGAGATGCTGCATTTAATTCCCTCATCTAAATCATTAATATATATTGTAAACAACTGGGGTCCCAGCACTGAGCCTTGCGGTACCCCACTAGTCACTGTAGTGTAGAGGAGATTTACAAGGATGTTGACTGGATTGGGGAGCATACCTTACGAAAACAGATTGAGTGAACTTGGCCTTTTTTCCTTGGAGTGACGGAGGACGAGAGTGACCTTATGGAGTTGTATAAGATGATGAGAGGTATTGATCATGTGGATAGTCAGGGGCTTTTTCCCAGTGCTGGAACGGTTGTCATGAAAGGGCACATTTTTAAGGTGCTTGGAAGTAAGTACAGAAGATATGCCAGTGTTAAGTTTTTTTATGCAGAGAGTGGTGAGTGACCCTTTCAGAATGGGCTGCTGGCGATGGTGGTGGAGCCGGATACAATAGGGCCTTTTAAGAGACTTGGGTACATGGACTTTAGAAAAATAGAAGGCTATGGGTAACCCTAGGTAATTTCTAAAGTAAGTACATGTTCGGCACAGCATTGTGGGCCAAAGGACCTATATTGTGCTGTAGTTTTTCTATGTTCTATGTATTTAAAGCTAGGACTTCAAAGGTATTGTAGCAGATTGTTCTCTGTCCTGACATCATTGGTTACCTGTGCCAAGTGCATTGTTTTGTTCATCACAGTCTCCTGCTGAAAGCCTGGTTCATTGGTTTTAACGCAGCATAATATAGCACTGTGTATTGACAGAGCAGATTTGAGGCCCAACTCTACATTCACCAGATGCCAACTAGAATTTTAAAAATTAACACTATTAAAAAAACTAATAATGAACAGACTGTAATTAAACTAAGAGAAATCATTTATATTTATTTAATTAACTCAAATAAAAAGATCTGCTTAGTTTTTCAGCTTCTGGATTTCGTCCACTTACAGGATCATTGAACATGTACCAGGCTTCACCTGTCAAAAACACAACAGGTAGATTTTCCAACCCATGAGCTGGTAAAGCTGATTAGATGCCCTGAGTAATCCACCAGCTCAGTGGAAGTGTCTCAAGGTCAGAATAGGCTTAGTAGGAGCAAAGCACAGGAACTGCCCAGTTCTGGTGCAACACAGAAAAAATACTCTAGGAGCTCAGCAGGTCAGGCAGCATCTATGGAGGCGAATTCAGAGTCGACTTTTCTCCCAACACCCTTTATCAGGGCTGGAAAGGAAGGGGAAGTTCTGGCCTCATCTTCTACAGATCTTGACAGATCTTGGTAGAAGATCTTCACAATCATTGCTGTATGTGAAATATTTTGTGTACGTCTCTGGACAGATCATCATTCCATTGATCTGTTTCTTCTTCTTGCCATGTTAACAAATTTAGCAGGGGCTGCTATCATAGTCTGACACTTAGCATTCCACTGAATACAGTCAAAGCGCACTACAGTACAGAAACAGACATCTGGTCCATACTGATCTGATCTTCTGCTTAGATCCATCTACCCGCACCCAAGCCATATCCCTCCAAACCTCTCAAGCCTATGCACTAATCCAAACTTACTTAAATGTTACAATCAAACCTACATCTACTACTTCTGCTGGCAGCTCATTCCACACTTTGAGCTAAAACGTTTTCCCTCAGATTCCTCTTAAGTATTTTACCTTTCATCCTAAAGCAATAACCTTTAGTCCTAGTCTCATCCAACTGGAGGGGAGAAAGCTTGCATACGTTCACCCTATACTGTATCTACTCCTTATAATTTTGTATACTTCTATAACAGGGCTTCCCAACTTTTTTTTATGCCATGGACCATTATCCAAGGGGTCACTTCACTACAGGAAGGATGTGGAAACTACAGAGAGAGTGCAGAGGAGATTTACAAGGACATTGCCTGGATTCCCACATTAGGAATCCCTGCTCTATAAGATCTCCCCTCATTCTCTTGAACTCCAGAGAATAAAATCCTAACCTATTCAGACTTTTTCTCTAACTCAGATCCTCAAGACCTAATATCATCCTTGTAAATTTTCTCCGTACTTTTCAAGTTTATTAACATCTTTCCTGTAGGTAATTGTTCAGAACTGAACAGAATACTTTAAATTTCATCTCACCTACATCTTGTATAAACTCAAGATAACATCCTAACTCCTGTACTCAGTGTCCTGATTTATGAAGACCAACGTGTTAAAAGATCTCCTTATGAATCTATCTACCTGTGATGCCACTTCCAAGGAATTATGGATCTGTATGCCTAGGTCTTTTTGTTCTTCAGCATATCTTGGAGCCCGGCAATTCACTGCATATAGTATATCCTATTCTGCATTAAATTTCCTCTGACTTTTTTCAGCCCATCAAAATAATGTTATAAGCTTTCATAGCTTCCCTCATTATTCACTACACCCTAATCTTTATGTCATCTGCAAATTTGCAGAATAATGTCATTTCTTGAATATATGGTTATACAATTATAATAGACATCACAGGCTTTCTTGCACTATTGGAAGAGGAACTCCAAGCCATCTTCACAAAAGCAGAACTGTTTCACACGATCACTTCTGTTTCCTAAATTCTGAAAATGGAGCAATGATGTAATCGCCTTGAGATAACTAAAGAGGAAACCGTATACTGGCTGTGATAATGTGATTACAAATGCTCTGAAACAAAAATAGAATTATTTTCCTCTATGTTCATGCTGGTTGAGATATTGACAGCAATCCTGTTCCAACTTGAGTTGATGCCAGCCATTAGCAAATTCAACAGAATCGAACCATAGACAATTCTTTAAAAAATAATTAGGACAGCATTATTTAGTGGAATGCAAAGTTCCAATCTATGATAATTGACCCCTGCTAAGGCTTTCTCAGCACTCAGTTTTTAATACCTGTTAGATTGTGGCTCTTGTGCCATAATTGAGTATACTAGATTGCAAAGTCAGGTAGCAAAAGGGAGTCTCAACTTATGTATTTGCCTTCCAGATTACAGGATTCAAGAATGGATGATAAATAAAGAGAAACGTAGCTTCTCATGGGATGTTATTCTATGTGAGTTTCTATTAGCAAGTAGCTTTGTACATTAATGCCTTGGTATTTTTTTTTAAATCGCATGAATACTGAAGTTAAATAGACCAACATCATTAAGTTTGAAGGAAAATAAGTCACCTGGACCAGATGGTCTACACCCCAGGGTTCTGAAAGAAGTTGCTGAAGAAATTGTGGAGGTAATCATCTTTCAAGAATGGGATAGGACTAGAAAATGGCAAATGAAGGGAGAGATGCAGAAGAACGGAAATTATAGGCCAGTTAGTCTGACGTTAGTAGTTGGGTAGGTGTTGGAGTTGATTGCTAAGGATGTGGTTTTCAGTTACCCAGAAGCACGTTATAAAATTATCTGAAGTCAGCATGGTTTCCTTAAGGGGAAATCTTGCCTGACAAATCTGTTGGAATTCTTTGAGGAAATTAAATGCAGAATAGACAAAGGAAATGAGGTAGATGTTGTGTACTTGGATTTTCAGAAGGCCTTTGACTAGGTGCCACACATGAGGCTGCTTAACAAGTTAAGAGCCCATGGTATTACAGGAAAGATCGTAGCATGGATAGAGCATTGGCTGATTGGCAGGAGGCAAAACGTGGGAATAAAGGGAGCCTTCTCTGGTTGGTCCCAGTGACTAGTAGTGTGCCGCAGGGGTCTTTGTTGGGACTGCTTTTTTCCTATCTTGTACGTCACTGACTTGCATGATGGAATTGATGGCTTTGTGGCAAAGTTGGCAGATGATCCAAAGGTGGGAAGAGTAGATAGTAATGAGGAAGCAGGAAGTCTGAAGAAAGACCTGAATGGATTGCAGATGTTGCGAAGATAGGTGGAAGGGCAGGTGATGTTGATGAAGTAGAGAGGCTACAGAACAACTTAAACAGATTAGGAGAATGGGCAAGGAAGTAGCAGATGGAATACAGTGTCGGGATGTGTATGGTCATGCTCTTTGGTAGAAGAAATAAAAGTGCAGACTACTTTTTAAATGGAGAGAATTTTCAAAAATCTGAGGTGCAAAGGGACTTGGGAGTCCTCATCCAGGATTCCCTAAAGTTAATTTGCAGATTGAGCCAGTGGTGAAGAAGGCAAATGTGATGTTAGCATTCATTTCAAGAGGACTAGGATATATAAGCAAGGATATAATGTTGAGACTTTATAAGGCACTGATGAGGCCTCACTTGGAGAATTGTGAGCAGTTTTGGGTCTGTTCGCTAAGAAAGGATGTGCTGACATTGGAGTGGGTTCCAAGGAGGTTCATGAAAATGAGGAGTGCTTGACGGCTCTGGGCTTGTACTCACTGGAATACAGAAGATTGAGGGTGAATCTCATTGAAACCTATCAAATGTTGAAAGGCCTCGATAGGATGGAAGTGGAGAGGATGTTTCCTATGTTGGGGGAGTCTAGGACCAGAGGACAAGGCATCAGAATAGAGGGATGTCCATTTAGAAATGGGATGAAGATAGTGGTGAATCTGTGGAATTCGGTGCCATAGGTGGCTGTGGAGGCCAAATCATTGGGTATATTTAAGGTAGAAGTTGATAGATTCGTGATTAGTCAGGGCATGAAGGGATACAGGGAAAAGGCAGGAGATTGGGGCTGAGAGGGAAATGGATCAGCCATGATGAAATGGCAGAGAGATGAAATGGCCTAATTTTGCTAATCTCTGGTTGAAAAACCATTCTGTGGCATTTCAGGTGGGGCAATGAAAAGGATGACAGAATCTCAAGGATCTCAGGATAGTGATGGGGAAAAGTAAACAGATTTCCCTTTTGTGTGTGCTGTTTCAAAGCCTATTTGAGAGCTGGACTGGTGATGTTTCCTACAAGTGAAAATTCTACTGGCTCCTTGAGCAGAATTACTGTTGGATAGTGCTACATTAAGCAAAGTATTAACAGCTGTTGTATTTTTTTTTCAGATCCCAACAAGAAATGAGACCTATGAGAAAAAGAGTGAGCAAAACCATGTCAAGTTGTCTCTTTTATTGTGCTGACTGTTACTCAAGAAAAAATGCACAGCATTTTAAAGAATGCTGCCATTTAGCAGCAGGGTAACACAGCTAGTAGAACTACTGCCACAGCATTAGAGACCTGGGCTTAATCAGAACCTCGGGTGTTGTCTGTATGAAGTTTACATGTTGTTCCTCTGACCATGTACAAAGTACAAAGTAAATGTTATTATCAAAGAACATATATGCCACCATATATGACACTGTTTCATTTTCTTGTGGGCATACTCAGTAAATCTATATAATAGTAACCACAACAGGATCAATGAACTATCTGAGTGCAGATGACAATAAATTGCACAATCATTATATAGGTACATTTCAATTATAGTGTAAATGAGTGTAGCTGTCCCGTTTCACTCAAGGTCCTGATAGTTTAGGGGTAGTAACTGCTCTTGACCCTGGTGGTGCGAGTCCCTATGCTCTTGTACATTCTACCTGATGGCAGCAGCGAGAAGAGAGCTTGGACTGGGTGGTGGGCATCTCTGATGATGGATGCTTCTTTACTATGACAGCGTTTCATGTAGATGTGCTGAATGGTTAGGAGGACTTTGCCCAAGATGCACTTGGCCAAATCCATTACATTTTGTAGGAATTTCTGTTCTAAGGCATTGGTGTTTCCTTACCAGGTTGTGATACAGCCAGTCAATATATTCTCCACTACACATCGATAGAACTCCATGTATGTCCCTTCCAGGTACACCAGTTTCCTTCTACATCCCCAAGCTGCATAAGTCTCTAGGTTAATTGGCCATTGTGTATTCATATATGGCAGAATCTGGGGTTAGATGATGAGAAAGTGGGGAGAATATAAAGTGGTATTAATGTGGGATGAGTGTAAATAAGTGTAAGTCAGTCCATTGAGACTCAGTGATCAGAGGTCCTGTTCAGTATTATATTTATCACTGTATGACAATCTTAAGAATAAGAATTAACATATGTAAATGATGAACTATTAGAGAAGTAACTGGGTCATGAGTATCTTGTGAAAAAAGCTTGCTTGTTTACTCAAAAGTCAAAAATGTAGATTATATCTTCAAAACATTGAGTGATTTACAGTACACCCATTTCTGCTTTTATATTATATAGAAAAATAGAAAACCTACAGAATAATGCAGGCCCTTTGGCCCACAATGCTGTGCCGAACATGCACTTTTTTCAGAAATTACCGAGGGTTACCTATAGCCCTCTATTTTTCTAAGCTCCATGTACCTATCCAGGAGTCTCTTAAAGAACCTATCATTTCTGCTCCATCAGCATTGCTGGCAGCCCATTCCACGCACTCACCACTCTCTGCGTAAAAAAACTTACCATTGACATCTCCTCTGTACCTACTTGCAATCACCTTAAGACTGTGCCCTCTTGTGTTAGCCATTTCAGCCTGGGAAAAAGCCTTTGACTAGTCACACGATCAGGGTCATTTATAGCTTTACCAAGAGGGATTTCTCACAGGTCGGCGGCGGTTATTTAAAAAGCGAGTTTCAAGAGCATTTGTCCATTGTACATGGTCTATCAGCAGCTATAAACAGAGCACCAATTGTGATACATAGCAGGGAAGGTTCAGGCATAAAAGGGAGACACTGCCTAGTGGAGCAGTCATCGACAGAGTGATCTGAGGCAGAGTGGAAGGTTCGACGGTAATGGGTCAAGGCGAGGTAAATTACCCATGAGGAACAGAAACAGGAAGTATGTCTGTGAGGCCAGTGTTCTGTACTGGTTCTCAGATGTGGGAAGTCCAGGAGACTCCCAGCCTCCTGGATGGCCACATCTGCACTAGGTGCATCGAGCTGCAGCTCCTTAGGGACCAAGTTAGGGAACTGGAGATGCAGCTCGAAGACCTTCGTCTGGTTGGGGAAAGTGAGGAGGAGGTGATAGAGAGGAGCTATTGGCAAGTAGAGACACATAAGTTGGTAACAGTCAGAAGAGGAAAGGGCAAGAGTCAGATACTAGAGAGTACCCCTGTGGCTGTTCCCCTTAACAATAAGCACTTCTGTTTGAGTACCGTGGGGGGGGGGGGAACAGTCTACTTGGGGGAAGCAACAGAGTCTGGCCCTGCGACTCAGAAGGGTAGGGAGAGGAGGAAGGCAGCAGTAATAGGGGACTCTGTAGTTAGGGGGTTAGACAGGTGATTCTGAGGACACAGGAAATAAACACAAATGGTAGTTTACCTCCCAGGTGCCAGGGTCCGGGATGTTTCTGATCGTGTCCACAATATCGTGAAGCGAGAGGCTGACCAGCCAGAGGTCATGGTACACGTTGGTACCAACGACACAGGTAGGAAAAGGGAGGATATCCTGAAAACACACTACAGGAAGTTAGAAAGGAAGTTGAGAAGCAGGACCTCAAAGGTAGTAATCTCAGGATTACTGCCTGTTCTACATGACAGTGAGTATAGGAATAGAGTGAGGTGGAGGATAAATGCGTGGCTGAGGGATTGGTGCGGGGGGCAGGGATTCAGATTTCTGGATCATTGGGACCTCTTTTGGGGCAGGTGTGACCTGTACAAAAAGGACGGGTTGCACTTGATTCTGAGGGGATCAATGTCCTGCCAGGGAGGTCTACTAAGGCTTTTGGGGAGAGTTTAAACTAGAATTGTTGGGGAGTGGGAACAGAACTGAATAGCTGGAGGAAGGGGCGGTTGGCTCACAAATAGAGAAAGCCTGGAGACAGTGTGCGAAGGAGGATAGGCAGGTGATAGAAAAGGGACACACTTAGACCGATTGTTTGAGATGGGTCTATTTTAATGCAAGAAACACCATGAACAAAATGGATCAGCTTAGAGCGTGGATCAGTACTTGGAGCTATGATGCTATGGCCATTACAAAGACTTGGATGGCTAGGGGCAGGAATGGTTACTTAGAGTGCCAGGCTTTAGATAGTTCAGAAAAGACAGGGAGGGAGGCAAAAGGTGGAGGCGTGGCACTACTGATCAGAGATAGTGTCGTGGCTGCAGAAAAGGAGGAGGTCATGGAGGGATTGCTTACGGAGTCTCTGTGGTGGAAGTTAGGAACAGGAAGGGGTCAATAACTCTACTGGGTGTTTTTATAGACCACCCAATAGTAACACGGACATCAAGGAACAGATAGAGAGACAGATTCTGGAAAGGTGTAATAATAACAGGGTTGTCGTGGTAGGAGATTTTAATTTCCCAAATATTGATTGACATCTCCCTAGAAGAGCGAGGGGTTTAGATGGGGTAGTTTGTTAGGTGTGTTCAGGAAGGTTCCTGACACAATATGTAGATAAGCCTGTACTTGATCTGGTATTGGGAAATGAATCTGGTCAGGTGTCAGATCTCTCAGTGGGAGATAATTTTGCAGATAGCGATCACAATTCTATCTCCTTTACCATAGCATTGAAGAGGGATAGGAACAGACAAGTTAGGAAAGCCTTTAATTGGAGTAAAGGGAAATATGAGGCTATTAGGCAGGAACTTGGAAGCATAAATTGGGACAGATTTTCTCAAGGAAATGTGGCAAATGTTCTGGGGATATTTGCCTCTCAGGTATGCAGATTCTGCATAGGTACATTGCAATGTGACAGGGAAACGATGGTAGGGTTCAGGAACCGTGGTGTACAAAGGCTGTTGTAAATCTAGTCAAGAAGAAAAGCTTACTAAAGGTTCAAGAAACTAGGTAATGATAGAGATCTAGAGGATTATAAAGCTAGCAGGAAGGAGCTTAAGAATGAAATTAGGAGAGCCAGAAGTGGCCATGAGAAGGCCTTGGTGAGCAGGATTAAGGGAAACCCTACGACATTCTACAACTATGTGAAGAGCAAGAGGATAAGACATGAGAGAATAGGACCAATCAAGTGTAACAGCAGAAAAGTGTGTATGAAACCGGAGGAGATAGCAGAAGTACTTAATGAGTACTTTGCTTCATATGGAAAAGGATCTTGGTGATTGTAGTGATGACTTACAATGGACTGAAATGCTTGAGCACATAGACATCAAGAAAGAGGATGTGCTGGAGTTTTGAAAAGCATCAAGTTGGGTAAGTCTCCGGTACTGGATGAGATGTATCCCAGGCTACTGTGGGGGGGGGGGGGAGTGGAGGTGAGGGAGGAGATTGCTGAGCCTCTGGCAATGATCTTTGCATCATCAATGGGTACAGGAGAGGTTCCAGAGGATTGGAGGGTTGCAAATGTTGTTCCCTTATAGACCAGTGAGTGGGTAAGTTGATGGAAAAGATCTTGAGAGGCAGGATTTATGAACATTTGGAGAGGCAGATTATGATTAGGAATAGTTAGCATGGCTTTGTCAAAGGCAAGTCGTACCTTACGAGCCTGACTGAATTTTTTGAGGATGAGACTAAACACATTGATGAAGGTGCAGCAGTAGATGTAGTGTATATACCTATATATATGACCAATTAACCTGCCTACCAGTACATCTTTCGAGTGTGGGAGGAAACACACACAATGACAGGGAGAACATATGAAGTCTTTACACAGAATGGTGGGAAATGAACCCAGGCTGCTGGTACCATAAAGCGCCTAGCTGACCACTATGCTACCTTGCCGGCCTATTTTATCAATGATTCTATGACAACAAAATGTAACAGGGTTACTGTTCAAGGATTCGCTATGTTTATGTTTTTGTATAATTTGCAGGAGGTGACTGAAATTACATAGTTTCTTTTCTGTGAAATTCTCAGTACCGTGCCTGTTCTAAACACTGCTACATCAACGGTATTATCTATCTTCTTAAGGTAAAACAGCTGTAACAGTATCAGCATTGTCCAGCTATATGTTTCCAAACAATCAGACATAATTACAAAAGCAAACTTTCAAAGGAACAATTCTTCTTAAAAATATTACATTTTTGCATTGATACCAAGAATTCTTGCATATAAAAGAGTACTTTTATGTAAAAACAAAAGTACAATTGTGTGCCACTCCCACGTTGTGTGTTGGCAGTCGATGGCGACATTGACTTGCTCCCTCCTATTTGGAAGTGTTTATTAACAGGCTTTTCAGGAGGTGGTGGGTGAGGAGACACTAGATGTACAGTTAATAACAGAACACTGCGTTCACTGATAATTAATTTCAATTTCTTCAACACATTGTTATAATTGGATTAAATTTTCTTAAATTAAATATCATTCCAATACTTCCTTTATTCTTTAAGCTGGTTACCAGTATTTGTCCCATTATACAAATGGAGAATACAAGTCAAAATATGACAAAGCGTACCATTTGGATTCAGATAAATACCTCACTCCAGAACAGTATGTGCAGGGAGGCTGGTCCCAAGAGAATGCTCAGAGTACAGTGCAGGTGTACTTATGTATAATACATGGAACTGTTGCTCCCCCATCACAGTCGCTACCTCTTTAATCATTCTCCTCCTCACCCCACCCCTCTCTTTTCTCACCATCTACGTATTCTTGAAATTCAGCTGCCTAAACTGCTTTGGGTAAGAATCTGAGATTCCGGATTCTGTCAGGAGCTCTTTCCCAAATGACCATGTGTCTTTGCCACTTTATTCTCCTCTGCAACTCCAACCAGAACCCAAACCTGGAAAAACCTCAAGGTGATTATTTTTACACTTGAGCTTTATGTTTGAGTATTTCATCATTTCAGTATCTTTTACTCTGCAGTTTGTTCAATGAATATACTTTTTCATTAAATTTGAATGCAAAAACCTGCCAATGGGAATGCGGTACCTGTTCAGATGGTGCAATTTCTCATGGCTGGATGCTATCACTTGAAGGTATTTAGCAGTTTAAGCTCGATGACAACAGTACTGTGTAAAAGTCTTGGGCACCCTAGATTTTTTTATATAAGTTTTGTTTTAGATGTTTATTTTTTGTCTTCCGCATTAGTATGTCAGCAGAAAAGAGCAAATTTTAGACTTTCAAACAGTCATTTTCCAAAAATTTAAATATGAAGGATATTTAAATTTGTATTTCATTGAAGAAATTAACTTATCAAATAATAGACCTGGTTTCAAATAAAATATTGTAGGTATAAAGCCTAGTGTATGATTAAACAAAAGTAACAAACAGAATGCCAGTGATCAATGATACATTGAGGTGAATGAACCAAACGGTAGTGTCTTGTTTAGCACAACGTTTTATAGTTCCTGCAATTCCCGCTGCTGTCTGTAAGGAGTTTGTATGTGTGTGGGGTTTCTCCAGCTGCTCCAGTTTTCTCCCAGAGCTGATAGATGTACTGATTAGGAGGTTACTTGGTCTTTGTAAATTGACCTGTGACTAGGCTAGGGTTAATCCGGGGGTTGCTGCGTGATATGGCATGAAGGGCCAGAATGACCTATTCTGCACTGTAAATTCTGAAACAGAAGGGATTTTGTCCTATGTGTTAGTGCTGGTCAATAGAGAGCTTTCCCTGTTAATCTGAGTTTCCAGCATAGTCTGAAGCCCTCCACACATCTAATACCTGATGTGATGAGGATTTCTACACTCCGTCACACAGCAAGTTTCAGACCCCAGATACACACTGAGTAAAACAATATACCCTTCCCTTTCCAGTCCCTCTACTAATTACATCAAATGTACAGTGCCTATAAAAGATATTCACCACCCCTTGGTGTTTTTCATATTTTATTGCTTTACAACATTGTATCACAGTGGTTTCAATTTGGCTTTTTTTGGCACTGATCAACAGAAAAAGACTCTTTGTGTCAATGTGAAAACAGATCTCTACAAAGTGATCTAAATTAATTACAAATATAAACCGCAAAATAATTGACTGCATAAGTATTCACCTCATTTAATATAACACACCAAATCATCACTGGTGCTGCCAATTGGTTTTCAAAGTCACGTAATTAGTTAAATGGGGATCATCTGTGTTCAGTCAAGGCGTTTCAATTGATTGTGGTAAAAATACCCCTGTATCTGGAAAGTCCAACTGTGGATGAATCAGTAGCCTGGCAAAAACTATACTGCGATGACAAAATTGAACACTCCAAACAACTCTGGGGGAAGGTTATTGAAAAGTGCAAGTCAGGAGATGGATACAAAAAAAATTTCCCAGTCATTAAATATCTCTTGGAGTACAGTTAAGTCAATCATCAAGAAATGGAAAGAATAAGACATAGCTGTGTAACTGCCGAGAGCAGCCTGTCTTCAAAAACTAAAAAAGGGACTAGTGAGGGAGGTTACCAGGAGATCGATGACGACTTTGGATGAGCTACAGGCTTCAGTGGCTCAGATGGGAGAGACTGTGCATATAACAATTGTTGCCCAGGTGTTTCACCAGTCGTAGCTTTATGGGAGAGTGGCTACTATTCACATTGTCAGACATAATCATAAATATATTAAATATATAAGCTATTCTTTGAATAATTAAAGACTTATTCAGTGAAGTAATCACAAGACTTGGAAAGTAAGAACCAATGATAACCTGAATGAAATGAAATACTTCAGACTTGGAATGAGAGTGCAAATTTTGCAACCTCAGGAGAAGTTACAGTAGTAAATACAACAGGGTGGGTTGTGTTGAAACAATGCTGCTGCTACGTTGGGAAAATGACAAATGTTTATACAGTCAAGTGGCAGAGCAAAGAGCCTACCATAATGGACAAAAATGTTTGCAGGAGAAATTGGCATGAATAGGAGCATGTTGCAAACAGCTCAGGGAGCAGGGATGCAATCAATTTGCCAAAACGAAAAACAGGTTTTTCAGAAAATATGGAAGACCAATGAAAAGATAGAATATCTGATAGCTGTAGAGATGATGCTTACTATAGCTGAGACAGCTTCACATGGTGGGGGGGAGGGAGGGAGTCAATAATCTCTAAATAAATGCCATTCAAGACAGCAATGAGTCTCCTAAGAAATAGCTTCTGCAGAGAACTTTAAAAAATCAAAAGGGAAAAGAGAGACATGAACTGCCCTTGGCAGGTAAGATTAAGAAGAAACCAAAGGTATTCTTTAAGTGCATCAGGAGCTAAAGGGTAGGGAGGGAAGGAAAGTGTTTTCTTAGTGACCACAGTGACTATCTATGCATGGAATTAGGGGATGTGCACAAGGTCCAAAATGAAAACAGCTCTTCACCTAGAAGGAGGACATGTAAAATAGTGATCTCAGAGAAAGTTACATGAGTAATCAGTATCAACCAGGGAGTTTTAGATATCTTGCAATGCACAAGAGTGAGTAAATCCCAGGGATCGGTTAAAATTTATCCAAGGATGCCATTGGAAGCATGGGAAAAGACAACGGGGGCTCTGATGGAGATTTTTTTTAAAATCACCATTAGCCACTGGTGAGACACTGGAATATAGCAAATGTTGTTCCTCCATTTACAAAGAGCAGCAGGGCTAAGCTGCTCTGGTTCAGTTTAACCTGAGCCTAATCACGGGACATAAACAGCATATACATACCAATATGTCTTTGGACTATGGGAGGAAACCCACGCGGTTAAGAGGAGAACATATAAACTGCTTACAGAGAGCAGTAGGAAGTGAACCCAGGTTGCTGGTACTGTACAGTGTTGTGCTAACCGCAGCCAGCATTTAAACATTTGAACTTTGCAGGGTGTAGGATTACTTTTCTTAAGGGGGCCCTTTATAATATTTTTGACACCAGGCTCAATCTTATCATCAGCTACCTAAACTGGATAGCCATATCTATGTCAGTGTGTCTGCAAGCAGTTCCGGTATCTAGCTAATTACTGAATGCAAAAGGATGAGAACTTTAGAAAGTCTTTAGCCTCCCCTTAATCTTATCTTCCAAAGACTTTTAGAATGGCTGATGCTGATTGGGGATAGCCAGCACGGTTTTGTGTGCTGTTTGTAATATATATTAATGATTTGGATGTGAATTGAGGAAATACAATTAGTAAATTTGTGGATGACATGAAAATGAGTGATGTTATCTAATAAGGGGAAAATGGGATCAGTATAGATTAGCAAAATAATGTTCATGGATATAGTCAGCCCATTATGCTGTAGGGGTCTATGAGTACTTCACTAAAGGAGGCTGGAAATCTTCAGAATTCTCCATAAAATTAGTTCCAGAGACTTGGCCAGAGCACACACAAAATAGAGATTAACAGATTAACAAATATACAAACTGGTAACTTTCAGATCATGCACCCTTTGATCTGTGGAAATCAAAGCTGCTGCTGATCATTGAGGCTTTTGCCATGAGGTGTGATTGACTCATTCCAAACTCATCCTCTTCTTTTCTCCACATAAGACACTTCCCAATTAACTGCCCTTCTTGGAAGCAGCTGCCACCAAATTGGGTTTTAACAGTCATTAAAGGGACAAAAGCACAAAGATGATTTCTTAAAATAAAGATGTAACCGTTTTCTGGTATTTCAATTTGCCCTTTGCAGTTAATGCACCAACCATTTAGCTCAGCAGAAATGCCCGGTCCAATTTCTATTAAGAGTATTTAAGAAATATAAATAAACAACACCACAACAGGAAGCTACAGAAGCAAATTCTTGCACTTTCTAAAATAAACTTCTGAAATACTTTACCCCACAGTAAATTAAACATATTTTTGCTACATGTATATGCTATTTGACTTCTGTCAATCGCCAAATTGCCAACCTCTTACAATGAAATTATAATCAAGAGCTAAGAAGTGTTTGTTTCTCTTCAATTCTGTATCACAGTTGCTGTTAATATCAAATAAAGGACACAATAAGTTGAAAGTGCTACAAAAGGAAAATGAAGCTCTCGAATATTTCTAATCATTTTGAGAAAGCAAGGACAAAAATCACAAACATGAGCCTTGAATAACAGACCCACGTGATTGCAGTAAAACAATTCTCATGGCCTTCCACCAGAAACGGGAAAAGAAACTAAAGCAATGCCTTTGGTAGGGTGAGTGGAGGAATGGTTTAATGACAAGGGGAAATAATTGTTCACAGTGAAAGTAAGTGATGAAAGTACCTGTGGAATAATTATTTTAAATTACTGAAAGAATTTGAAGGGAGCACTGAAAAACAAATATATGACAATGTAAAATAACAAAATTGTCATTTATTCATCAAGATTGCACAAGTGACAAATTTCCTTCACTTTTTTCTGCATTGCACGATTCAAGATTTGTAAATACCACCAGGATCAAACTGTACTATATCTTATCTGAAGGGGAAACAGCAACTACTTGTTTTGTGAGAACCCATGTAAATGCCATTTTCCCTGGAGAAACCTACAGACAAGCAGTTTTCTCCATGAAGAAACAGATATTCAATTATCTCCAGTAGAGTATACAAAGGGTTGAACTTAACTTCTACCTATACAAACTATCAACTCTAAAATTGGCTGGTATACACATTACAAGATGAGACTGAGAAAGCATACTGTAATTTACGTTGGTGAGTGATGTGTCACGCAGAATACTACAAGCAGTTGGAGATGTTTAATGCCAAAATGAATTTACCTATGTCTGAAATTTCAGTGTAAATACCAAACAACACATTTCACTTCAGTGAGAAACCAGAGGGTGAATTTAGTATGTCTTTACGAACAACACACCTCTTTAGTGTTTCTCTTACTGAGTTCCTGGGAATCAGAAGAAAAACATAATTTTTATCAAGCTCCCATTTATCAAGCTACTTGTAAAAAGACGATAACTAGAATACAACAGAACCAGCTGTGTGGAGGATTTTTTTTCTTATTAATTTTTCAAGATCTGGACATCTGTGGCAAAACTGCCCTCCTCAATTGTTCTTGATCTGTGTGGCTTACTCATCTAGTTCAGAGAGGATTCTTTATTTAGCATTGGAAAATCTAGACTTAAATAGGTCACCGAAGGATCACTCCCCTGAAGGGCATGAATAAACCAGATTGTTTTTTAACAGCCACAGTCATCTGTACGCATAATATTTTTGTAAATTCCGTACTATTTGTATTCAACAGTTGCCCTGGTGAGGTTGGAATTCAGATCGCTGGATGATTAGCCCAGGTCTCTCATCTAGTTGCCACACCACCACATACTAGAGCCAGCATTTAAGAAACCAAACTTCGCAGGGACTAGGATCACTTTCGTTAAGGGGCCCTTTAATAATACAATATTTTGTCCAGCAGGCTCAATCTTACCATCAGCTACCCAAAACAGGTAGCAGTATCAATGTCAGTGTGTCTGCAAGCAATTCTGCTTATGGATGCTTTTAAGCAAAATTTCTGACTTTATTTTTAAATGATATAATCATGTCATCCAATCATTCATTGTAAGGTATGCTTTTATTGTAGACAGTTTACAAGCAAGCAGCAAGTGACACCAAATTTTGGGTGGTCAACAGTGGCATGAATCTACCTTTCATTACTTGGGCACCTGACTTAGAATGAAGTGCATCACAGCAACTTCAGATGTGAAATTTTAAAAGAGATAGTGCACACACTGGAGCATTATTAATTGGCACTTGGGTGTACCAGTTGCTAAAGGAAAACAGAAAATGCTAGAAATATTCAACAGGTTATAGAGACAGAAACATGGCCTGATTCAACCTGAACATTGACTCTGTTTCCCTTTCCACAGATGCTTCTTGAGCTACCAAGTATGTCCAGCATTTTCTGGGTTTATTTCAGATTGGCAGTACCTAGTTTTTTTTTGTGTTTTCCCTTTCAAAACACAGGTGGGGTAAGGTTGGGGACAATCATGTAACTGCTGTTTTACAATGGACCAATCTTAAAAAGTAAAAGAAAAATATTCCTGTTAGGTGAACTCAGAAATTTAAGGTGTATCTGTGAGATGAAAGGATCCTGAACCAGGGCTGTGACCTGAAATGTATAGATTCAAAATTCAAGATGTTTAATGTAATTTCCAGTGCACAAATGTAAAGGAGAACAAAATAATTGTTACTCTGGATCTGATGTAGCACAAAATAACATAATAAGATAAGGAACACAATAATAAAAAAGATAAAAACCGCAATAAATATAAATATGTAAGATAGTTTATATACATAGATTGATTATATGTACATAAAATACATTGGGTACAGGAGTACATAACGTGACTCTGACAGGAAATTATAAAGTTGTGGTGGTGGGGGTTTTGGTGGGGTAATTTAGTGGGTGCAGGTGTTGAGCAGCCTTACTGCTTGGGGAAAGTAACTGTTTTTGAATCTGGTGATCCTGGCATGGATGTTAATTAGCCTCCTCCCTGCGTGGAGTGGGACAAACTGTCCATGAGTGGGGGGGGGGGTGTCATCCTTCATGATGTTGCTGGCATTTTTACGGCACTTTTCTATATATACATCTTTGATGGCAGGTAGGCTGGTGCTGGTAATGCCCTGGGTAGTTTGACTACCCATTGTAGAGCCATCCTGTCTGCTGCAGTGCAGTCCCCAGACCTTGCAGTGACGCAGCATGTTAGGATGCTCTCTGCTCTCTGCTGCATATCTGTAGAATGGTCAGCCTCTTCAGAAACTAGAGTCATTGGTGAGTTTTCTTGATTGTCTAGGATGTGTTCTCGGACCATGAGAGGTTATGTGTGATGTACACTCCCAAGAGTTGGAAATTGCTCACTATTGCCATCAATCTAAAGAGGGATGCGAATGGTGTGAATTCTGAAGTCGATAGCCATTCACCCTTGTCTGGACCTTTCAGATATTAAAGTTAATCCCAAGTAAAATTTACCACAAGTGTCTGAATATGAAAAAAAATAAATTCACTCACCTTATATGTTTCCATCATTCTTTCTCATGCTTGTTTCCTTTTTCCATTGATATCAGACGTCTTCACTAATCTATGAGGAGAAATGTTTGTAATATTACATTTTTAATCTCATCAAGATAAAGGAGTTGCAATAGAAAACAGAGTCACAATGTATATTATTTATATAGATTAGCAACAGAGCTGATCCAGAGACAGAAAATTATGTAAAGTCACTCAGTCACTGTCCTTTGTTGAACTGGCTAGTGGTGTAGTGGCATCTGCACCAGATATCATGGCGAGTGGTCCTGGGTTTGAATCTAGCTGGCTCCTTGTACACTTCCCATCCACGCTGGGTCAAGCATCGAGCTAACAACTTGGCCTCATAAAAAATAGACAAAAGTGCTAAATAGACAAGTGTGCCACCCAACGTGCCACAAGGCATGGAGAGGAATAACAATATCTGTAACATTACCAAACTGACTCTGACATTCAATTTAACAGAGCAAATGCAAAATTCACAAAACGTTGTACAAACAAAGTGATTTAAACTATTCTGCCTCTTCACCCCTCCACTTAAAATGAAGTACAGTAATGAAGAAGAGAAGCTTGCAGGAAACATAGAAACATAGAAAACCTCCAGCACAATACAGGCCCTTCAGCCCACAAAGCTGTGTCGAACATGTCCTTACCTTAGAACTACCTAGGCTTAGCTATTTTTCTAAGCTTTGTACCTATCCAGGAGTCTCTTAAATTACCCTATTGTATCCCCCTCCACCACCATCGCCAGCAGCCCATTCCACTCACTCACCACATTTTGCATAGAAAATATACCCCTGACATCTCCTCTGTACCTACTTCCAAGCACCTTAAAACTATGCCCTCTTGTCCTAGCCACTTCAGCCCTGGGAAGAAGTCTCTGACTATGCACAAGGTCAATGTCTCTCATCATCTTGCTTTATGCACAGTGTTGTTCCATTACAATCAACTCCATCTGAAGCCCGCATCACCTTGTGGAAAGACCGGCTCGCCGGTCTCAAACAACCCCCAACGACGGAAATTCCACTGGATGAAAGCCTTCCCCCAGGAGCTAATTGCAACTGGGCAACCTGGACGTGCCTTAACAGACATAGGACTGGTGTAGGCCGTTCAAAGGTGTCACTAAGCAAATGGGGATATACAGCCAACCTGACAACTTGTGAATGTGGAACTGAGCCACAATCTTTGCAACATCTCCTGCACAGCCCATCGCTAGAGGAACCCTGTACTGTTGCAGATCCTGCCAAATTCAACAACAAGGTGCAAAAATGTGTCCAGTTCTGGCTGGTCCATGTATAGATTGATGTGGACATGATAAGAAGAAGAAGAAGAGATTACCTTGTACACCTCTATTACAACTCTCATCCTCCTCGCTCCAAGGAGAAAAGGCCGAGTTCACTCAAACTATTCTCATACAGCATGCTCCCCAATCCAGGCAACATTCTTGTAAATCTCCTCTGCACCCTTTTTGTGGACTTTGAGAAAATTGGAGAGCTCTCACAAGATGTGCCCAAACCCTATGACCATATCATGATTGTCTTGACACCTGCTCTTCCTTTACTATGGTGGAACACTTTAGAATGTTATGTTAACAATATGGAACTTGTTGCCATAGAAACATATTTACCCAGAGAAACACTCCAATACTTTGCATACTTTGGTTGAGTTTATATCATTGACCTAACATAAAGTTTTTCTGTAATGTTCCTGGTTCCTGGACTGTTTCAAGGATTCTGTGGTTTGAGGTTTCATATTTTGTGTGTTTTTTTTCCAATTTTTTTTTGCCATTTACATGATTTGTTATTTTTTTGTGTTGGGTGTTTGATATTTTCTTTGAATGGGTTCCTTAGTGTTTCTTTGTTTCATTCCTGTCTGTGAAAATACTGCATACATACTTTGACCATAAATGTATTTTGAATCTTTTCTGCATAAATGAAACCTGCACAGCTAACATTGTGGAACAGTGAATACTGTTAAAAAATTCAAGTACATAAGCTGAAGTCAGAAATCGTTACTGTGGATCTGATTATTCCGTGGTGTGTGCAGGAGGCATTTAATAGGTCTGCACCACTATCATTAATCTGTATGGGTAAGCTGAGAATTATGACTCCATCTGTTACTACAAGACAAGCAGCCATGGGTTCTGTCATCCCCAGAAGAGCTATCGATCTTTCAACATTCTTGTTTGGTTATTGCAATCAAAGATGGCAGGTTCCCTTCAGCTTCCCTAAGTTGTGGAATTAGTATTTCTAGATGGTTTGCAAATGGTCTGATAATCAATGATAAAGAGAATTGTGGTATGGGACTACTTCAAATATTCACACATCTGAAAGTGCTAAACCAGATGAATTGTTAATTTTCATAGGGCAACTAAGTGCAGTTAATATCTGTTAAATGGGTTATAGTGTTGAAAAGAACCTAACTTTGGAGAGGGAGAAAGAAACTGTAGTTCAAATGTGAATTGTGGTATTCCTTAGTTTGCCAAGATGCTGAGGAGTTCAGGCAGGCAAAAGCAGATGACATCCTGGCTAAATATTAGAACATGGGTGAAGAGGGTGGTGAATCTATTGCCACAGATGGCAGAGGAATCCAAGTCACTGGGTAATTTACAGCAGAGGTTGACAGGTTCTTGATTAGTAAGGGCATCAATGGTTACAGGGAGAAGGCGGAAGATTGGTGTTGAGATGAAAAATAAATCAGTCATGATTGAATGCCAGAACAGACCCAATGACCCAAATGATCTTGTGTCTTATGGTCAAATGGTCTTATATGGAATAAATTATAAAAGAAAAATAATCCAGGCTTGTATCCACAACCTTCTCTACCGTAATCATTATTATCTACCGAAAGCAGACAGAAAAAATTATAATAATTATACAGTCTCCCTGATATCTGCTAACCGAAAAAATTATAACAAGGACACTCTCTATATGGCCATTCCTGAGGCCAAAGACCTCCTCCCCGAATCACAGTGAAAACTGTACCCATGTCAAGACACAATGGACATGGGTTTCCTCACATGGTAAATCCAGAGAAAGGGCAAGGAGCAGCATCGAACATTTTACAAGCTTCCAACGAGCTACACAAAAAGTCTTCTGCACCATCAGCTGAGAGGGATTATGAAGGATCTTTCTCAAATTTGGTTGCATTTAGAAATTTAATACTATATTATGTTTATCACACAATGATATGCAAGCCAGAATCATAAACAACGATACCATCGCTGATCCAACCCCAGTGCAAGCTGGAGACAAGCAAGGCTCCAGCCTGCACTGGGGTTGGGTCAGTGATGGTATCATTGTTTACGATGCTAGCTTGCACACACATCTTCTAAAATCTTCCTCAGAATAACCCTGCACCTCTATTGCAGAAAGCTCCCCTCCAAAATGAAGATAACTCTGCAGAATGAGAGAGAAAACTGTTTAATCTACATCACTTCCACTCCAGAATCACAATCATCCCAGTTTCAATGATCAAATACACACACAATATTTTTGTGTGGGCACACTTTCAAGCACTAACAAAGCGCAGGCAGTATGTGGTATATTCATTTCAAAGAATGTATTGATAAAAGTCTTCACAAGGTGGACAACAAAAGAAGAACTTCAAGTCTTAGGCCACTAATGAATACATGTAATATCACTAATGGTGATAGCTATTTTCCCTTTATTATTGGATTTTCAATTTCAATTTTCATTATTGAACTTTTCATTCTGGTGAAGAAATGTCATACTGAGCTGCAGATGGAGTATATTGACTTGTCGTTTTCTAATTGTACCAACAATGGGAGCAACATTTATTTCAGGAATAGACAAGGCATTTGTTCAGTGGTATCTTAGGATAAAGATAAAATCTACAATTAAGGATAGGGTAGATTAATTCTTTTAATTTAGTTGAGTGCATAATGCATGATATTTTTCTTGCACCGTCAGTGAATGGCCACTTAAGCAAGACGCCAGATCTTCTTTGCCTATTCAGCAAAACAGCCAGGGATGAAAACAAGTAAACTGCAGGTGCTGGGATCTGAAACAACCCCAGACAAGCTGGGAAGAATTTGGTCAGTTAATCAGAATCTGCGGAAAGAGAAACCAATCAAAGTTCTCGATCAGCAATCCTTCCTCAAATCTGGAGGTGGGGTGGGGGACTTACAGTTTACAAAGCTGAGCCTGGTGAGAGGAGTGAGATGCAAGACAAGTGATGATATGGATCAGAGAAGCAAATTAACAAAACTTTCCTTAATATTAGTGTTTGACTGTAATTAAAATATTGAACATAGATGTACTAACTGAAGAGTCTTCAGAACACTTTGCCTACATTAAATTGGTTGCTATTACAGACCAGATACAAGCAATGATAAGAGCAATTCTATACCACATGAACTAAAGGATTTAAAAAAAACATAGAAACAGTTTACCACTAATCACATCTTAAAAGATTGTTTTTTTACTTTAAGGTTATTTTCTGATAGATGCCCACTCTTTGCAGTGAAGTTCACCAAGTCACTCTCTGCTCCATCATGCTCATACAAATGTTGTACAACTTTACTGAAGTAAATAGCAAGAGATTCAAAACAAAATCTCATCAGTAATGAAAAAAGCTGTTTATGCTCTTCTTTTATTAAAATGGTATCATTCTTGCTTTTCATCTACATTTTAGAACAGCTTATCCATACACCATGAAATAGAGATTTTACCAAGGCTGTAGTTTTTATTACATCTATTCTCAGCATTAACACTTTTAACCCAGGATAACTGCATTCACTCATCTCACAAGGGATGAATGTTCAGTTAGCATCCTTACTCCAACACACCAGTTTTAAAAACTATCATTAGAAATGCAAATACAGTTCTTGTGAAGAATTTCAGTGTTGTGAAAGGGATGGTTGAGCAGAGGCAAACTGGTGCAGTCAGGGATCAGTCCAGATAACACTCAATAGACTTTACAAGGTCAAAACTTATCAAAGTTCTTTACTAAAAGTATTAAGAAATGCAGTTTTTGAACAATCTCAGCATGTTTAGAGCTGCATGTATGGAGCACAAAATGATTTGAATGCCTTATTAGCCCATGGGGCTTGGTAAACCAGAATCAAGGTACATAGGTTATTGGAGATTCGACTTAATACAGGGCTCAGGAACTACTGGGAAATTGGTGAGCTCAGAGAGAAACACCACAAACAAAGTACTGAACCCAGGATGTGACTCTGTGGTCAATGGGCATTCAGTGGAGAATTGCAGAATAGGAAACTTGCTATTTTTAATCTATGCTGTGCTAACTAACTCCAGTCATTCACCACCATGACTGACTCACAGTTAACTCAGTCACAAGGTAGCTAGCCACCAATCTTGTCAGCAATGGCAATATCCTGAAGCCAAATAAAAAATGGCCACGCAGTGCATTTCTTTTTGTAAAATATCATTGACTATTTGACGCTGCTTGACATTCCTTTGCCCTTTGCAGCCTTTCCAATCCCATCCCACCACACCCCTCCAACTCTCTGTAACATAAACAGACCTGTATTATTGCATTTCAAATTCCAATGCAAGTTAAAAAGAGTCAAGGTCATGAAGAAAGAGCAATTCAGCACGGAAATAAGTACTTTGGCCCAGCTCATTTATGCAGACAATGATGTGCAACTGTGCTAATTTTATTTGCCTGCATTTGGACTATACCTTCTCCCCCTCCCCTTCCGTATCCAAGTATTTGTCCAAATGCCTTTTAAACATTGTAGTTACATAGAAAAATAGAAAATAGGTGCAGGAGTAGGCCATTTGGCTCTTTTAAGCCTGCACCGCCATTCAGTATGATCATGGCTGATCATCCAACTCAGAACCCTGTACCTGCTTTCTCTCCATACCCCCTGATCCCTTTAGCCACAAGGGCCATATCTAACTTCCTCTTAAATATAGCCAATGAACCGGCCTCAACTGTTTCCTGTGGCAGAGAATTCCACAGATTCACCACTCTCTGTGTGAGGAAGTTTTTCCTCATCTCGGTCCTAAAAGGCTTCCCCTTTATCCTTAAACTGTGACCCCTCGTTCTGAACTTCCCTAACATCGGAAACCATCTTCCTGCATCTAGCCTGTCCAATCCCTTTAGAATTTTATACGTTTCAATAAGATCCCCCCTCAATCTTCTAAATTCCAGTGAGTATAAGCCTAGTCGATCCAGTCTTTCTTCATATGGAAGTCCTGCCATCCCAGGAATCAATCTGGTGAACCTTCCCTGTACTCCCTCTATGGCAACAATGTCTTTCCTCAGATTAGGGGACCAAAACTGCACACAATATTCTAGGTGCGGTCTCACCAAGGCCTTGTACAACTGCAGTAGAACCTCTCTGCTCCTCAAATCCTTTTGCTAGGAATGCCAACATACCATTTGCCTTTTTCACTGCCTGCTGTACCTGCATGCCCACCTTCAATGACTGGTGTACAATGACACCCAGGTCTCGTTTCACCTCCCCTTTTCCTAATCGGCCACCATTCAGAAAATAATCTGTTTTCCTGTTCTTGCAACCAAAGTGGATAACCTCACATTTATCCACATTAAATTGCATCTGCCATGAATTTGCCCACTCACCTAACCTATCCAAGTCACCCTGCATCCTTTTAGCATCCTCCTCACAGCTAACACTGCCGCCCAGCTTCATGTCATCCGCAAACTTGGAGATGCTGCATTTAATTCCCTCGTCTAAGTCATTAATATATATTGTAAACAACTGGGGTCCCAGCACTGAGCCTTGCGGTACTCCACTTGTCACTGCCTGCCATTCTGAAAAGGTCCCGTTTACTCCCACTCTTTGCTTCCTGTCTGTCAACCAATTCTCTATCCACATCAATACCATACCCCCAATACTGTGTGCTTTAAGCTTGCACACTAATCTCCTGTGTGGGACCTTGTCAAAAGCCTTTTGAAAATCTAAATATACCACATCCACTGGCTCTCCCCTATCCACTCTACTAGTTACATCTTCAAAAAATTTTATAAGATTCATCAGACATGATTTTCCTTTCACAAATCCATGCTGACTTTCTCCGATGATTTCACCTCTTTCCAAATGTGCTGTTATCACATCTTTGATAACCGACTCTAGCATTTTCCCCACCACCGATGTCAGACTAACCGGTCTATAATTCCCTGGTTTTTCTCTCCCACCTTTTTTAAAAAGTGGGGTTACATTAGCCACCCTCCAATCCTCAGGAACTAATCCAGAATCTAAGGAGTTTTGAAAAATTATCACTAATGCATCCACTATTTCTTGGGCTGCTTCCTTAAGCACTCTGGGATGCAGACCATCAGGCCCTGGGGATTTATCTGCCTTTAATCCCTTCAATTTACCTAACACCACTTCCCTACTAACATGTATTTCCCTCAGTTCCTCCATCTCACTAGACCCTCGGTCCCTTACTATTTCCGGAAGATTATTTATGTCCTCCTTAGTGAAGACAGAGCCAAAGTAGTTATTCAATTGATCTGCCATGTCTTTGTTCCCTGTGATCATTCACCTGTTTATGTCTGTAAAGGACCTATATTTGTCTTGACCAATCTTTTTCTTTTCACGTATCTATAAAAGTTTTTACAGTCAGTTTTTATGTTCCCTGCCTGCTTTCTCTCATAATCTTTTTTCCCTTTCCTAATTAAGCCCTTTGTCCTCCTCTGCTGGTCTCTGAATTTCTCCCAGTCCTCAGGTGTGCCACTTTTTTTTGCTAATTTATATGTTTCTTCTTTGGACTTGATACTACCCCTAATTTCCCTTGTCAGCCACGGGTGCACTACCTTCCCTGGTTTATTGTTTTGCCAAACTGGGATGAACAATTGTTGTAGTTCATCCATGCGATCTTTAAATGCTTGCCATTGCATATCTACCGTCAACCCTTTAAGTATCATTTGCCAGTCTATCTTTGCTAATTCACATCTCATACCTTCAAAGTTACCCATCTTTAAGTTCAGAACCTTTGTTTCTGAATTAACTATGTCACTCTCCATCTTATTGAAGAATTCCACCATATTAATTATACCTACTTCTACCTTTTTCTCTGGCACTCTGTTCCATGTTAACAACAATCCTGTGTGGTAGAACTTGCTCTCAGAAGTCCTTATTGACCTGAAAAAGTATCTCAGATTCTTTCTCTTTCTCCTCAGATACTGTCTGATCCACTGGGTGTTTCTAGTATTTTCTGTTTTTAATTCAAACTTTTAGCATCTCTTCATTTTTTCCCTCTTCACCCTGAGAGACTATGTTGAGATCTGATTTTGTTCCAGTTCAGTAAACTAGAAATACTGAATAATAGGTCAATAGCCTACATATCAGAAAAACTGAGTATTGCCGGTGAATAAAAAATAACCACCCTGCCAATACACTGTATATCAGGTTGAGTTGTGGAAAGTTACACAGCATTAACATTTCCAGATGAAGATCCTTCATTAGACGAGAGAAAGTGAGGAAACAGTTTTCAATTTGCAGGAAGTCTACTGGAGTGATGGAAAGGAGAAAGGGAATACCTGTGACAGGGCAGGGCCAAGCTTGCCAATATGATCCCAATGTTTACAGAAAGAAAGAATGATGAGGGAATTTCGAGGTATGTTTAAGCTGCGAAGTTCAGGCCAGAACTGTGACTGAGCCTGAAACTGGAAGGAGAATATTGTAAGTACCCAATGCTTCAGGTAGGGTACGTAAAGACAGAAAGACTGCGCTAATATTGGCAGATGGTTAACCTTGCATAAGTACAAACAGAAAAAGCATGCTACCTGAAATGTTTGAATTCTTGATCTGAAGCACTGCTATTGAATCGCTGTGACACTTGGAAGGAGTGTTTAGGTCTCTGGTCAGTGGGTAGAGTCAAATTAAAAGAATGAGGTTACACAGAAGGTGCAGTGTCAAGGGATCAAGAATAGAATTGGGCTAGATAGAAGAGCAGCAGGGAGTGTTGAAAGGAACGGTCCCTCTAAATTCCTGAAAAGAGAATGGAAGATCTGCCATGAGGTGGAGTCCTATTCATGCTGGTGGAACTTCTGGAGGATGATCAGGTGGATATAAAAACTGGTAAATTGGAAGGCTAACATCAGAGGGACCTTATCATTGCTCTAACTGGAGAATAAATAACAAAATAAGTGAAGTACTGTCAAGGGCTCTATCAACTCTGGTAGGACAAAAATCATGGCCAATGCAAAAGGAAGACATGCCAGAGATACAGTATCCATGCAATTACTGCAAAGGTGGAAGAATTAGGGGAAATTGAATCCCCACAAGAAGCAGGGTGGTTGGAGGAATTGTCAAGATGGTTATGGTAGTCTGTGTGGGCTTGTAATGGCACCTACTGAGATGGAGATGGAGAAATCCAGAAAAAAATGGATCATGTAAAACTGAGAGCAGGGTGAACTTTGGCAGCAAAAGAAATTATATTTGTATGGATGGAAGAAGCAGCACTAATATAGTAGTCAATGCACTAGAGAAAGAGTTGAAAGAAGGGTTCCAAGTAGAAATGGAGCATGGCATATTCCTTCTATCCCACAAAAGTCATTTTCAGGTTGACCACTGCTCTTAGTCATTGCTTCTGAATTTTAATTGAAAAGAATCTGTGTGATTCAAGGTTTTGCATTCATACGGTGTCTGTGCTAAAAATAAATTATACCTAATAAACATTTTAAAAAATCATTGGACATCAATAAAAATCAGTTAATTAAATCTGTAAAATCAGATTCTTAGTGGTTTGTACTGTAATTCTGTTTCCTTTCCTCTTATCATCATTACTTGAGACATTTGCAGATGATCATGAGTAAATATTTCTGCTTGGTTAGATGTTTAAAGTTGGATCTACTTGCCTTACCACCTATTAAATATTTAAAAGACTGAGGCCTTCAAAATGGCACAAGTTAAACAACGGCTGGATTAAATAGAAATATTTTCAAATGAGCAAAGAATCTTCGTGACTCCAAGAATGAACTAATATTGTTACTTGGGTAATGAATATTAAGAGTGCTTAAATGATATTGGACAAGCAGCATCACGGCATAATGTGTTTAATCCATAATTACCCAGTTCATTGCCATAGCAAGTGTCAATTCTGGCACAGTGATTGCAGATGTAAAGCTAAGTATCGTAATTAACTGAGTTGATATATTGAATGGCTTCTCACAATTGTTTTATGGGAAATTGCTGCTGACACTTTACTACCCACCTTGTGCCGCTGCAGCTCAGAGCCTGGAAACATTTATTAGCTTTTTTTTCCCAATGTCAGACATGGAGACAAAATTACCATTAACTTTCACTTCCTGAGGATGGAAGCCTGTTGCACAGGGATGGATGCACTATTTAAGTTGTCTCAGTCTAGTATCACATTAACAGCCATTGGACCCATGAGGCTGCATACCAAGTTAAGAGTTCATGGTATTACATGGTTAGAACATTGGCTGATTGGTAGGAGGCAGGGAGTGCGAATAAAAGGAACACTTTCTGGTTGGCTGCTAGTGACCAGTGGTGTTCAACAGGGTTAGGTGTTGGCACCGTTTTCTTTTTTGCTGTATACCAATGATGGTGGAATAGATGACTTTGTTGCCATGTTTGCAGATGATATGAAGATTGATGTTGGCACTCATTTCAAGATGTCTAGAATAGAAAAGGAGGGATCTGATGCTGAGTCTTTATAAAGCAGTAGTGAGGCCTCAACTTGAGTATTGTGAATAGTTTTGAATTCCATATTTAAGAAAAGATGTGCTGGCATTGGAGGTGGTTCAGAGGATGTTAACAAGGATGATTCCATGAATGAATGTGTTATCATATGGGGAACGTTTGATAGCTCCAGGCCTGTACTCGCAGGAATTTAGAAGAGGGGATCTCTTTGAAACCATTTGAATATTGAAAGGCCTATACAGAAAGATGTGGAAAGGATGTTTCCTATGGTGGGGGAGTCTAGGGCACAGCCTCAGGAGAGAGGGGCATCATTTAAAACAGAGATGTGGAGAAATTTTCTTAGCCAGAGGGTTATGAATTTGTGAAATTTGTTACTTTGGGAAGCTGCTGAGGCCAGGCATTTGAATGTATTGAAGGCGGAAGATAGGTTCTTGATTTGCCATGGCATCAGATGTTATGTGGAGAAGGCTGGGGAGTGGGTCTGAGAAGGGAAAGAAAAGGATCTGCCATAATTGAAAGGCAGAGCAGAATTGATGGGCCAAATGGCCTAATTCTGCTCCTCTGTCTTATGGACTTACGGAAGTCCTGCCACATGATTGGCTGATTAGGTATATGCATTAATAAGCAGATGAATAGGTGCACCTAATAAAATTTCCACTGAGTGTAAGTTACTTCCATTATGAACACCTGTTGTGGCATGACATCCTCTTTGGAAATGTCTGTTTAACATCCCTCTTCTTATGAGCTATGTGTTCAGGATCCATCATGTCAACTGAGGAAGTTAAAATTAAAAAGACAAGCATAAAAATTGGAATTAAAAATTATTCCTTTATGACATAGTTGGCACATTAACTCTACTGCCAGTTCTCACAGAAACCTATTAATCCCATTCTGCTGTGTTTTTAACTGCACCCCACTCACTGTCCCACATTCAATTCCTGTATCGCCAACTATCCACAACAATGATAAGGAAATTACTAGATCATTGGTAAACAGGACATTGACTAGAAAAGACATTTCTCCATTATTTGGTGTGCTAAACATGTTCATCTAGTGCGAACGTTCAATCAATCAATAAATAGGAACATTTACCTGAATGAAAGGTTATGGTTCCTACTTAGATTCCCCAGAATTAATTAGCAAACTATTCAATTGCATTGATTTGCAACATAAAAAGTCAGCGATTTAAAAAAACAACTAATCAAGTGGAACTGCTGCAAGATTAAACAAAGTCTCACCAAAAACTGACGATCTCTCTCTTGTACATAAAGAAATACATCAAAATTGAGACAGCGATCCTGGAGGTCAGTCAACAACAGGCTGGGATTATTACACTAATGGAAATAGATACCCTGAACCCAAGATCTCTTCACCGCCACCCCAAACATGTTCCATTAACAATTTTTCAAGGACTCTAAAATTCATCTTCTCTGTATGATTGATTGATTTATTTAGGATCTGCACAGTCTGTTATCTTTTTGCACTTTGGTTGCTGGTCAGTAGTCTTTGTGTGTGGTTTTTCATTGATTCCATTGTATTTCTTTGGTCTACTGTGAATGTCTAAAAGAAGAATCTCAGGATAATATACAGTAACATATACTGTATGTATTTTAATACATTTAAAATGTTTTAAAAAGTTTTCAGCTCCCACAACATTTCTCACATTTCACTGTCACATTTCTAAATTTAAACCACATTGAAGAAGAACTCTTGACCTAATCTACAAAACATTGTGCATCATGTCAAATCAAAAGAAAAATTCCAAAAGCTGTCAACAATTTACTAAAAATTAAAAACCAGAATTGTGAATACCTGACAAAATATTCATCCCCTTTGTAACTACTACATTAACTTTCCTCAGGTGCAGTATTGTTTATTACCATACCTGCTCACCTAATTTGCTTACGTAGAAAATTGGAGGTTCACCTGAATAAATACCACCTCTGATTGGTCTGTTGGAAATCTACCAGGCTGTGAGGCCCAACAGTATGGTAGATTTTTAAATGACCAAACCAAAATGAAGACAAAAGCATTCAAGGCAAGTCAGGGAAATGATAATAGAGGAGCAGAAATCTGGGGAAGGGTACAATACCATCTCAAAGACACAAACATACTTTGGATTTTAGTGCACTCTGCTGCGAAAATGTGCAAAAAAAAAAATGAAACCTCGGTCACACTGTCTAGATCAGGCCACCCCTCTACATTTAGTCACTTGTAAGAGAGGCTATTATAACACCAGCTTCTGAGTAAGCTGTGAAAGCCAATGTTGCAACTGGAGATGACTTTCATTGCTCCATAATCTCGAAAGCCTTGCACAAAAACAATACTTATGGAAGACTGGCAAGGAAAAAGTCATGGCTTAAAAAAAGGCATATCTTTGCCCATAAAAACTTTGCAAAGCATCACTTAAAAGATACTATAAAGATGTGGAAGAAGGTCTTGTGGTCAGATGAGACTGAAGTGGAACTTTCTGGCATCAACATGAAGCATTACACCTGGTGTAAATTTAATAATGCAATACCATCCCTACTGGAAAGTATGGTGGAGGTAGCATTATGCTATGGGGATGCTTTTCAGCAGCAGGGGCTGTAAACCTGGCTCGGATTAATGGAACAATCAATGCTGCTAACTGCAGAAAGATTCAGGATAAAAAGCTGCTTGCCTCAGTCAGAAAGGTGAAATTGGTGAGGATGTTCGTCTTTCAACAGGACAACATTCACACTGCAAGAGCAGCCATAGAGTGCCTTCAGATAAAGAAAATTGATGTCCTTGAGTGGCCCAGTCAGAGTCCTGAACTTAACTTAACTTGACTGAACATCTCTGGCAAGACCTCAAGGTTGCTGTCCACCACTGCTCCCAAACTAACCTGGCACAGCTTGAGCAATTTTGCAAGGAGGAGTGGGCAAATCTTGCTCCATCTCATTGTGCAGAGCTAAAAGTGACTTATCCAAAAAGAATTCTACCCGTAGTAGCTGTGAGAGGTGGTTCAACTAAGTACTGTGCAAAGAGTGATGAATACTTTTCAGAAGCTGACATTTCAGTTTTTGAATTTTTCATCTGAAATGCTTTACTATTTTCCCTGTTTTTCACAAGAGGACCATGTAATTCACAAATAAAATTTCTCAGTTAATTTGAGCAAAATCCCTGCTTCTAATACTTGTTTCTGTGAACAAAGAGTTGGGGCTAAATACTTTTACAAGGCGCTGTACTTTGAACTTTAAACAGTCAATCTCATGGCATCACCAGACAGGGAAACCTCCTGCTGATTACCATTACCGTCCTGAACCTGATGGATCTATCCCTGTCTATTTTGAGCACCACTTAGAAAACGTAAAGTGGATATCTACAACACAAGAAGAATCTCAGGGTGAGGGACTTCAAAGTCCATCATCAAAAATGACTTGGAAAGTATGACTGACTAAGCTTTCAGCTTCCTCTCTCAGGCTATGAGACCAACAGCTTTTTCCCCACAGGTTGTGAGACTAATGAATACGCTGCCAGCACAAAGATCTCATCACTAGGAAAGTGAGCTATTTACTGTTTACCTGTCCTGCACATTACATGCACTTTGAATTATATTTTGTTAATTTGTAGTAATATTTTGTTCTATTGCTGTGTGTGATATATGTTTTTGGGTGCAGAGGTATGTTGTTTCATTTAATTGTACATATTTACAATCAGATGACAACAAACTTGAACTAATATTGATTGGCATCTCCTTACCACAAAGAGTTTAGATGGGGTGGAGATTGTTCGGTGTGTTCAGGAATGTTTCTGATGCAATATGTAGATAAGCCAACTAAAGGAGAGGCTGTACTTTATCTGGTACCTGAACCTGGTCGGGTGTCAGATCTTTCAGTCGGAGAGCATTTTGGAGGTAGTGACCACAACTCCATCTCCTTCACCATAGCGCTGGAGAGGGATAGGCGCAGACAATTTGGAAAAACATTTAACTGGGTAGGGGGAAATATGATGCTATTAGGCAGGAACTTGGGAGCATAAATTGGGAGCAGATGTTCTCAGGAACATGGCAGAAATGAGGCAAATGTTCAGGGAACTTTTGCATGAAGTTCTACATAGGTATGTTCCATTGAGGCAGGGAAAAGGTGGTACAGTTAAAGAACCACAGTGTACAAAGTAGGTAGAAAATCTAGTTAAGAAGCAAAGAAAAGCTTATGAAAGGTCAAAGAAACTGTTAGAGCTCTAGAAAATTACAAGTTTGCTAAGAAGGAGCTTAAGAATCTAATTAGGAGAGCCAGAAGGGGCCATGATAAGGCCTTGGTAAGTAGGATTAAGGAAAACCCCAAGGCATTCTACAAGTATGTGAAGAGCAAGAGGATAAGCCATGTGAGAATAGGACCAATCAGGTGCAATATCTGAAACGTGGACATGGAGTTGGAAGAGGTAGCAGAGGTACTTAAAGAATACTTTGCTTTATTATGCACCAGGAAAAAAGACCTTGGCAATTGTGGGGATGACATACAGTGGACTGAAACATTTGAGCTTATAGACATTAAGAAAGAGAATACACTGGAGCTTTTGAAAAGCATTAAGTTAGATAAGTCACTGGGACTGGACGAGATATACCCTAGGCTACTATGGGAAGTGAGGGATAAGATCGTTGAGCCTTTTGTGATGATATTTGCATCATCAATAGGGACGGGAGAAGTACTGGAGGATTGGAGGGCTGCAAATGTTGTTCCCTTGTTCAAGAAAGCGAGTAGAGATAACTCAGGAAATTATAGCCCAGTGAGTCTAACTTCAGTGGTGGGCAAGTTGTTGGAGAAGATCCTGAGAAGCTGGATGGAGAGACATAATCTGATTAAGGATAGTCAGCATGGCAGGTTGTGCCTCATGAGCCTCATTGATTTCTTTGAGGAAGTAACAAAACACATTGCTGAAGGTAGATTATTGGATGCAGTGTCTATAGATTCATTAAGGCACTTGATAAAGTTCCCCATGCAAGGTTCTTTCAGAATGTAAGGAGGCATGGGATCCAAGGAGACCTTGATTTGTGGATCCAGAATTGGCCTGTCCACAGAAGGTAAAGGGTGGTTGTAGATGGTTCATATTCTGCATGGAGGTCTGTAACCAGTGGTGTTCTACAGGGATCTGTTCCAGGACCCCTCCTCTTTGTGATTTTTATAAATGACCCGGATGAAGAACTAGAAGGGTGGGTTAGTAAGTTTGCTGATGACACAAAAGGTTGGGGGTGTTGTGGATAGACTGGAGGGTTGTCAGAGGTTACAGTGATACATTGACAGGATGCAGAACTGGTCTGAAAAGTGGCAGATGGACTTCAACCAGTTAACTGTGAAGCAGTTCATTTTGGTAGGTCCAGTTTGAAGACAGAATATAAATGGTAAGACTCTTGGCAAGTGTGGAGGGTCTGAGCGATCTTGGAGTCTGTATCGATAGGACACTCAAAGTTGCTGTGCAGGTTGACAATGCTGTTTAGAAGGCATTTATCAACTGTGGGACTGAGTTCAAGAGCCATGAGGTAATATTACAGCTATATAATATCTTGATCAGACCCCATTTGGAGGACTGTGTTCAGTTCTGGTCACCTCACCACAGAAAGGATGTGGATACTATAGAGAGAGTGCAGAGGAGATTTACAAGAATGTTGCCTGGATCGGAGGGTGTACTTTATGAGAATAAGTTGAGAGTACTTTTCTCCTTGGACCGACGGAGAATGAGAGGTGACCTAATAGAGGTGTATAAGATGATGAAGGGCATTGATTGTCTGGATAGCCAGAGGCTTTTTCCCGGGGCTGAAATGGCTAACACGAGGGGGCATCTTTTTAAGGTGTTTAGAAATAGGTACCGAGGGGATGTCAGGGGGTAAGTTTTTCACACAGAGAGTGGTGGGTGCGTGGAATGCAATGCTGGCGGTGGTGATGAGTGGATAAAATAAGGTCTTTTAAGAGCCTCTTAGGTACAAGGAGCCTAGAAAAATAGAGGACTATGCACTAGGAAAAGTCTAGGCAGTCTCTAGAGTAGGTTACATGGTCGGCACAACATTGTCGGCCAAAGAGCCTGTAATGTGCCGTAGATTTCTATGTTCAATGTAACTCGAACTTTACAACTAGACAGAGTTTGAGCCAGATAGTGGTTGAAGGGAAAGCTATTCCAAATCTCATCTACACCAATCTGCCTGTTGCAGATCCATTCACTTCAGTGCAAGACAATGGCAAATACAGTACAACTGGTGCCTCACAGTCCTAGCAGCCCATAGTCAATATTATCCTCAGCCATTATGAGTATGAAGTTTGCAAGTTCTTCCTTTGATCATGCTGACTTCTCCAAGGTACTCCAGCTCCTAGTCCCAAATTCCTGCAGGTTGAACGTTATTAGGCGCTGTAAATTGACCCCAAGTATGTAGGCAAATAGTAGAATCCAGGGGAATAAAATGGGATTACCATTACTGAGTGCTTGATGGTTGAAATAGGCTGTTACTGTGCTCTATGACACTGTGACCATCTATCCTACATGGGACTGCCAGGGGGAATCTCATCTTCACACTGGGGATTCTTTTCAGCATTCTCCATGCCATTATCATTGAGCAAGATGGAACAAATCCAGAGAACACTGAGTAGCTCTTAATTATTTATCAAGGTAGCACTGTGGAATATCAGGAGCAGCTCCAGAAACTGTTCCACACAAGATTTAACCTCTTAATCCAGGATGCCTGTAAATCCATCTGCACCATAACACCAGGATCTTAACTTGCTTCAATGAGAAGTGAAGAGGAAAATCCCAGAGGTGGCAACAAGTTGTTGACTGCAGTACATGCTAAATATGCTAAAAAGACAGAGCTAAACACTCAGCAAATCAATTCTGATATCATGGTCCATTGTGGTGGACAAGTAAATGCATACCAAGAGGAGGCAGTTTCATGAATAACCCAATCAACGATGATGGCAGAGCCCAGTTTGGAGATACAATAGAGGCATTTACAACTATTTTCAGGCACAGTGCCTTTATTGGATGTTCCACTTCAGTCTTCTCCCAGCAATAAAACTGTAAGTATGACACAGCCACCCACCATAATTGCTTACAATTAAAGTTTCCCTTATACATTGTAAATGTTCACATTCAGCAGCCCCAAATAATAATGAGTTTATGACAACAACTGATTAAAAAGTCTCTTGCATGAGGATCTTTACACCTTGTAAATGATGGCAAGCATGATTACATTGTTCCTTGTCTTTCCAGTGAGAACCTTGATGTGGTAATTACCTTAATGTGTTTGACTGTTGAAATGTAGTGGCAAGTTTATTAATAAGATAGCAAAGTACTGTAGATTTCAAGCTGTCCAATTAAATTACAATTGGATTGGAAAAGATTTTCTGTCTGACAATGCTAACTGCACTCACATCCAAGAGCTCAGACGTTCACACTCAAGAAAGTACCACATTCCAATTACCAGCAGGAATCCACTGCTCCAACCCAACTCTCAAATTAACAATACTGTACAAATAACATCTTTGATTCAAAAGTAAAATAATATCATCATCATTCCAAATATGGTTGTATATAATATGGCTGGCCAGGCACTAGGTTAAGTAGCCAAGTTCATATTTTTAAACCTAGGGACAACAACAAGCCCCGCAATTAAAAATCAATCTTGTCTTTCTTTCAGCAATACAACAAAATGCTCGAGGAACACAGCAGGCCAGGCAGCATCATTAGGATGCTGCCTGACCCACTGACTTCCTCAGTTGTTTCGTACTTTTCTACAGATTCCATCATCTACAGTCTCTTGTGCCTCCATCTTGTCTTTCCTTCAGATTGAACCAATTATTTGTATTTCAAAGATTCATACGACAGCACTGTATAAACAGATCATCAAACTGCAAACTGATTTTTTAAGCTTCCATTGATATAATTAAACATATACTCTAATTCCCTTCCGGAAATGAATGAATAGTTTGTGAACAAGTGAGTCACTAACATAGTACGAAAGATCATATCTCTTCCATTTATCAAATTAATACAAGCTGCATATGTTTACTACTGGGAATTGTTTTGGTGTAAAGTATTTACAAATTTTAGTTTGAACTGAGCAAGTGATTTTGATATCGCCTTCATTATTGATTTTTATTGCTAGGTTGCCTCACTTTAATTTGATGGTTACAGTCATTGTGCAGTGGAAAGTGGAGACCAAGCATCTGGGCAATAGGCCTCTAAAAGTAGATTGAAAGGAAATGCAGATCGGATTGCTCTGGCCTGAACATGAACTATTCACTCAGAAAAGGGGACTGGACAGTGTAGAAGTAGCAGAATTCTTTAAATAGCACTGTGCTGAATGCAAAACTACAAAGGCAGGACCAAAAGCATGGTTCGCTCCTGCTCTGCATCCTCCTCATCAGGCTTCCCTTTCATACTGTTTGCCTGCCTCTGTGATCTGATGATAACTATCAGCAATAGCTGCAAGGTAATTGATATGGAAGAGTTTTGTGCCTACTTAATGCAGCAAAGGAAACTTTTTTGAGGAATCATACATACAGCGCTGGAGGAACTCAGAGGGTTAGGAAGTATCTATGGAATGAAATAAACAGTCAACATTTCAGGCTGAGGCCTTTCATCAGGATTGGTCCTAATGAAGGGTCTCGGCCCAAAACGTCAACCGTTTATTCCCCTCCATTGATACTGGCTGGCCTGCTGAGTTCTTCCAGCATTCTGAGTGTGTTGCTCATGTTTTCCAGCATCTGCAGAATCTTTTTTGTCTGAGACTTCCTAGGCATGGTTCTACAAGCACAGACTGCTGTGAACCAATTTGACTATATTCCTCAGAAGCACCTTGGTTTCCTCCTTCTTCTCACAGGTGCAACGTAAAGAAGACATGGCAATCTCACTTGCTTCCGAAGGTAAGGAGCCCTTAAGGGTTTGAGGCTGTGGAGAAATCAGGCGGCACCAGCGAAAGAGGAACAGGATGAAAGAAGAAATAGTTACAACTTGAGGGCAAGTAAAAGCAGTGTTTAATAGTGAGAGAGTAGATAAGGCTATTCCAGCATTCAGTCACATCATGGCTGAAAAACCAGAGAAGTGAAGAATCGTAGTTTTGGTGTGAGAGATTGTGAAACCCAACAAATTCATTAAGTATAGATAATAAACTGCATCAACTAATACAGTACCTTTGTTTTAAGCCAAATCCCCACACTCTATAACTAAATCACATGTCATTCAAAATAACTGTAATTGTAGAAGTGAAGTAACACACTGTGCCCAAAATTTTTCCACAGTCAGAAACATTTTCTTGGTGAGCTAAGCTCGATGTGCAGCCATGACATTGAACTTGCCCTCACCCACACAGTCACAGCAGGTATTCATCAGTATAGCATTAAAGTCGAACCCAAGTTGACTGTCACATCCATAAGTGCAAGTATGCACAGATACAATGAAAAACTTGTTTGCAGCAGTATCACAGACACATAGTGTCATACAAACATCATTCACAAGAAAAGATAAATTATATATACTTTTTACAAGAAAGAACACAATTAGAATCAAATAAATGAAGACCATTTTGGTGCAAAGTGATCAAAGTGGTCAGAGCAGAGCTAAACTGTATTGATTATAACCGAGCACAGCGATTGTGTTTCCTCATATGATCAAGGTTTCCCAAGAACTGTGCCGATCACAGCATTGCCTGATCCTGCAGTAACACTGCTTGTGTTAAGTCTTGCACCTGGTAAAGAATCAACAGTGTACAGCAGCGGTATGAAGAAACATCAACTGGGAAAACCTCATGATGACAAAGCTGCGGTAAGCAGGTTTACTGCTTTAGTAGTCTCTCAAATGTAATGTCAACTGCAACTTTCCGTCATGAGTTTAGTTTGCGCCTTAAAGCATGCGGCAGCAAGACTTAATAAAACATGACAAATTGCAAAGCAAAAAAATTCTCATTTACCTTTAAGCAATTTGTTTCATGATGCTGCACTTTTATCAGTACATCCTTCTTAAAATAAACTTCCTGCTGGTTTCCTCTTTGTCATGTGACCTAATCACAAACTCATTGTGAAGCAAATAATTCACTGGATTTTCCTTAAAGGGACACTAATCTTTGTTCAAAAAAAAAGTCAGGTATGATGTCCTGTTAGAAATGCAAAATAACTCAATTACCATTGCAACACACACAAAGTGCAGAAGGAACTCAGCAGATCAGGCAGCAAAAATGGAAAAGATAACAGTTGAAGTTTTGGGCCAAGACCTTTCAGCAGGGTCCATAGATGCTGCCTGGATTGCTGAGTTCTTCCTGCGTTTTGTGTGTGTTGCTTGGATTCCCAGCATCTGCAGATTTTAAAGAGCAAACACGAGGAAATCCGCTGATGCTGGAAATTCAAACAACACACACAAAATGCTGGTGGAACGCAGCAGGCCTGGCAGCATCTATAAGCAAGAAGCACTGTCGATGTTTTGGGCCTGTGGTGAACTACATATACCTGTCTGGACACGCCCCCTGCTGACTGCTCCTGTGGCCCCTCCCACAGACCGTGGTTCCTCCCACAGACCGCGGTATAAAGGCGATTGAGGTCTGAGCCCGGCCCTCAGTCTCCAGGATGTAGTATGGTGGTCAACTGATGAAGCTAAGAGCTGGAAAGGTGATTGGCAAAAGTGATACAGAGCTGGAGAAGGAAAGGATCATGGGACGGGAGGCCTCGGGAGAAAGAAAGGGGGATGGGGGGAGCACCAGAGGGAGATGGAGAACAGGCAGGGTGATGGGCAGAGAGCGAGAGAGAAAAAAAAACAAACAACTAAATATGTCAGGGATGGGGTAAGAAGGGGAGGAGGGGCATTAACGGAAGTTAGAGAAGTCAATGTTCATGCCATCAGGTTGGAGGCTACCCAGCCGGTATATAAGGTGTTGTTCCTCCAACCTGAGTGTGGATTCATCTTGACAGTAGAGGAGGCGATGGATAGTCATATCAAAATGGGAATTGGACGCGGAATTAAAATGTGTGGTAACTGGGAGATCCTGCTTTCTCTGGCGGACCGAGCATAGTTGGCCTAACTCTAACTTCTGTTAATGCCCCTCCTCCCCTTTTTACCCCATCCCTGACATATTTAGTTGTTTGTTTTTTTTTCCCTTCTTGAGCTCTGTTTCACTTTCGCCAATCACCTTTCCAGCTCTTAGCTTCATCCCACCCCCTCCAGTCTTCTCCTATCGTTTCGCATTTCCCCCTCCCCCCACTACTTTCAAATCTCTTACTATCTTTCTTTTCAGTTAGCCCTGATGAAGGGTCTCGGCCCGAAACGTCGACACTGTTTCTCCTATAGATGCTGCCTGGCCTGCTGTGTTCCACCAGCATTTTGTGTGTGTTAATCTGCAGATTTTTTTTGTTTGTGATTTAATTACCACTGCATCATTCCCCAAAAATAAATAAGTAGTAAAGCACTACGATCTGATTTTCTGCAAATCATTACTAAACTTCTGATGGATTGTACTCAATTCTGTTTTGACTGACCACAAAGGTCATTTGGCTCCAGGCTATTTTTACGGTGCATATGTCAGGAGCTGTATATGCTCTCTGGATGAAACAGGCAAGCAGATTAGGAAACTTTTTGCCTGTAGATTAGGCTGCTTGTGAGTTTGAACCCCGTCTGATGGAGTCATGCATTTAAATTTAGTTTGACATTCTTAGTCATAGAAAATGATGGCACAGATACAGACCCTTTGGCCAATCTAGTCTGTGATGAAACATTTAAACTGGCTAGTCCCATTAAGCTGCACTTCTTCCCTATACACCTCTTCCATCCATGTACCCATCCAAACTTCCATTGAAATTGAAATCACGTCCTTCACTTGCACTGGCAGCTCATTCCACACTCTCACCATCCTCTGAGTGAAGTTTCTGTTCATGTTCCCCTTAAACTTTTCACCTTTCACCCTTAAACTATGATCTCTAATTGTAGTCTCACCCCACCTCAATGAAAAATGCCTGCTTGCATTTACCTTAAATAAACCCCTTACAGTTTTGTATTCCTTCACCTTTATCAAATTTCCACTAGGTTTTCTAATAGTTTTGTATTCCTTCACCTTTATCAAATTTCCACTAGGTTTTCTATTTTCTAAGGAATAAATTTCTCACCTATTCGATCTTTCCTTATAACTCAGGTCCTCCAGTTCCAGCAACCCCCTTGTAAATTTTCACTACCATTTCAATCTTATTGACATCTTTCCTATAGGTAGGTGACCAAAACTGCACACTATACTCCAAATTAGGCCCCACTAGCATCCCAACTCCCACACTCATTACTTTGATCTATGGAGGCCAGTGTTCCAAAAGCTTTCTTTATGGCCCTATCTACCTGTGATGCCGCTTTCAATGAATTACGGACCTGTATTCCCAGATCCTTTTCTTATACCGCACTCTTCTGTGCCCTACCGCTCACTGTTTAAGACCTATCCTGGATGATCCCCCCAAAGTGCAACACCTCACACTTGTCAGCATTGAATTCCATCTGCCATTTTTCAGTCCATTTTTCCATCTGGTGCAGATTACATTACTCCAGGCTTCCTTCCCTGGAACTCGTCTCCAGGCATTTTCTCACTGACGTTTATGTGCAAATTTAACAACTAGGTTTTTTTTTTATAAACTTTTGATGGTAAACATACCTCAAAAGTATTTTATTGGCCATCTTCCCAAACATTCCCCTGAACCTGTAACTGGATGTCACTGAGCCTCTGGATTGTGCTCCTGCACTTTCTTTACTAAAGCCTGTGGCAGAGCTCCTGATTGCCTCATTTCATGCCTGCTTTCAGCTGTTGTGCTTCCTGAAAGTTTAGGAATAACAATCTGTCCGCATGTGGTCAGGGCAAACAAGTCTATGAGATCCAATGCCTGACCTGCATTGGATGGCAGCTAGACATTACTAGAGCAGTTCCTGAGCCCCAACAGATACATCCCTCTAAACCAGGCAATGGTCCCTCTGAACTCAAACTACCAGCAGTCTTCAAACTTACACCACCCTGCTCAGAGCCAATCAACAGATCTGTTATGTACGGTGGGAGTTATTAAAAGAGGAAGTTAGAAACTGGGAGACACAAGGCAAAGGTTGCAGTGGCAATAGTGAGAATGGAAGGTAGTTACAGATGGCTGCAGCAGGAAAGGAGACAACAATGAGAGAATGATTGGGACCAGGATCTGGCGGCTAGTGGAGTGGGAATGTAAACAGCAGACACAGGAGACGGAGGGCTGGCCACTGCACCAGGGGAAGTAATGGAAGGCCACTGTGGGGTGGGAGTAGACTGTCAGCAGAATGAGGGGAACTGAGACAGCAGTAGAATCGGTTACAGGATCCGCTCTCCACTGCACCCCCGCCAGAGCTCACATCCCCATTCTGACTATGTACTGTCAGCAGGCAAGTCACTTGGGTTAGAAGTGTCCCTGCAGCCTGATTGCTTATAGGCTGCTCTAATACGGTGCAAACATTGTTTTATTTGCCATTAATCTACCATTAAACAGCATCAGCAGTCAAAGTAATAGAAACAAAACTTCTATTTGCAATCTATAGACACAGTTCAACACGTCACAGAAACCAACCTCTCCTCCATGGGCTCTGTCTATACTTCTTGCTGCATCAGTCAAGCAGCCCACATAGTCAAAGATCCCACCCACCCTGGACATTTTCTCTTTACCTCTCTTCCATCGGGCAGATACAAAAACCTGAAAGCATGTACCAAGGACAGATTTGACCCTGTGCTTATAAGACTATTAAATAGTTCCCCGGTACAATAAATTGGGCTCTCGACCCTGCAACTACCACGCTTTGATCTTGTACCGCGTCGTTTGCTGGCACTGCACCTCTTTGTTGCTGTTACACTTCATTCTACATTGCTATTATTCTTACCTTGTTCTCTCTCGATGCAGTGTAACAAATTGATCCGTATGAGCAGTATGTACAACATACGATAGCGCAGTGTTCAGCACAACGCTTTACCGCACAGGTGAAGGGTGTTCGATTCACACCGCAGCCTGTGGTGAGTTTATACATTCTCTCAGTGTGGGATTTGTACGTTCTCTCTGTGACCGTGTGGGTTTCCTCCGGGTGCTCCACTTTCCTCCCACAGTCCGGTGATGTCGCGGTTGGTAGGCTAATTGGCCGTGGTACATTGTCCTGTAATTAGGCCGGGGTTAAGTTGGACAATTGCTGAGCACAGTGACTCGAAGGGCTGACTCCGTAATGCAATAAATCTTGGCACAAAATGCCGACCATTTGCTCTTTTCGATAAATGCTGCCTGGATGCCTGTGTGTATGTGTATGTACTTTAGTTAAATAAATAACTATATTTCTCAATGTATCTTGTTCTGTGTGACAATTCCAATCAAGTATTCATGAGACCTAGAACTTGGGGCCCAGAGCCAGCCCCATTACTCGTGAGTTAAAAAAAATCAGTGCCTTGAAACTATCCAGGGCATGATCACCCTCACCCATAAATACTGATTGGGCAACTACCCACCTATTTGTTAATGATGTACATTCCATTAACTGATTATTGAAAAGACCAGATCTAATCTGGGCTACAGGAGGCTGCCCTATCCTGGAAACCTGAGCACCTCCACTTAAAACAGAACTGATAAAACTCAGGATGGCAGACTGTTATAATGTCTAAAGACTGACCTACTCTTGGTCAATGATCCATACAAGATACGTCAGTGTTGCTGGAGTCCAAATTCCTGACCCTGCACAGTCAGGCTCTTTAGCCAATGGTATCTGCAATCCACTAATTAGGCCATGCAAACATTGCAGTTGAGTTCCTCCTTAGAGTTAAACACAATCCGACCTCTAGGTCAGCATGTTTAACCAGACAATGATCATAAAAATATTCAAAAGTAGTATCCAGATATAGTCATCATAATTAACATAATAAACAATTCTCTCCATCACTATGTTCATTTACAACAGAACCAGAGAGTAGGTCTATCAGTTTATAACATATACTTTGAAAAATAAAAGTCCTCTATTCCAGACGTTTTCCCAGATATAGAGGACCACATACTTTTACCTGATTGTGCAGTTCAGCTTCCAATTTTGGGTACTCTGCTTCATTCAGCTGAATAGCAGGAAATAGATTGCTGCTTAAATAGTTCAATTTTATCAGTTCAACAAAATTTTTAAATGGAATTCAGGACATCCAAATGTTTGAGCTTTATTGGTCTTTGTAACTAAGTCCCAAGTCAGGAAATCAAATTGTGAAAAATACAATGCCCAGTCTTTGGGAGTGGGTGCATTTAAGGCTGCCATGTAGAAAAGCTGGTCACATGACTTCCTGCAAACGCCAATGAGCCCAGCACAGTGTAGGTTTCACTGGTGGGATGAACAGTCAGACTCTAGCAGCAGCTTGGCTGCGTTGGAAAGAGCATCGTGGGCATGCTTCAAGGAAAGTGACCACTGAATGGAAGTCAGGTGATCTATCCCAATATCCTGAGGAGAACAGGAGTGAAAACAGACCAGATGCAAGTAAATGGGGCTAGTTCAGGATTCTTATCCATCTGTTGACTGTGCTTCAACACTGGACTCCACACGGAGCTCAGCAGCAGAGCACGGACATATTACATTTCCCAGAAGGGAATTAGTCTTCCTTACTTATGCCCAGATATGACCTGGTAAGCAGTGAGTTCGTTGAATGGTGATTAGGTGGAAAGTAAGTCACATTTGTAGAATTAATAATAATTACTTTAATATTTTAAGTGAATTAAACTTTTTTTAAAAATCAGTAATTTTAATATTATTGTAATTGTTTAAATGATTTTAAGATTCTTTGTAATTTTTCTGAGCATGCAGGATAATTGGAAGCTTTTGATTCCTTGAGAGCTTTCACAGCTGGCTAGGCTGCAGAAGTGGCCCTGCTGATTCCCAAAGTCTTTTCAGCTGCATCCTGGGCAGGGTTGTTTGGCCAGCTGTTGTGACAATATTATTCTCTGCAAGGCACTGACAATGCTTGGGATCTTGCCATTTACTTACGTGTTCGTGAACATCTGGGAATCGAAGGGTATGTCTTCATTTTGGGTGTGCCAGTGACAAGAGAATCACTAGAGCCATGTTCTCGTCCATTCAGACTTTGGAGGGGCACTAACTACATCAAGAAACCTGATGGGCTTCATTTCCACTCATCCAAATGCAACCTAGTTTAGCACCTCAATCTAGTTTCTCTGTTAAAGCTATATTATACTTTTGCAATAGATGTTATGGAAAAAGAAACACACAGGGAAAAAAGCATGTCACAACCAAGAAATTAATATTCTATTAACTGTAATAGTTGTGAAAATAAAATTCTGTAGCTAATTTTCTCCTTCAGCATTTAGCTGATCACATAAACTGATCTTTAAACATAAGGAACTAAGATTATTCATTAGAACAAAACCACTTGCAATTCACAAAATCATTAAAAAGTTACATACAGAGAAGGTCATTACACCATTGTGTCTGTGCAGTCAAAGGTACCAACCTATTCCTATCTTCCAGCACTCAACCCGCACGCAGGCCACAGCTGTTCATGTACACACCCTGGCACATTTTAAATGCAGCAAGATTCACTCTATGCCATTCTTTCAGGCAGTAAATTCTAAGTCTCTGTGAGTCAATCTGTGCAAATATTTTTCCTCGTGTCCTCCTACCAATGACTTTAACTTGAGGCCCCTTGTTTTTTTTCCACCTTCCTGCAAGGGGAACAGGTCCTGCTCTATTTAGTCCATTGTAATTTCAAGCACCTCAATTTAAATCTCTCTGACTCTCCTCTATATGAAAGAAAACATGCTCTGTACCTTCTCCACTGCAATCACACCTTTTCTATACACAATCACCAGGTTGTTGCTTGACAACAGTAGCGTAATTGTATTGCACGTCCAACACTAACTGGAAGAAGTCAAGTTCATGTTTAACTCCACTTTATACAAGCTGTTCACAAGTGACTGCTATGTGGTGCTCAGAAGTTGAGGCGCTCTACCTCACTACCTTGTTCTGCATCACTTATTTTATAAAAAATATTTCTTATTGTAACTTACATTTTTTTACATATTGCTCTGTACTGCTGCCACAAAACAACACATTTCATGGCATATATCACTGAGAATAAACCTGATTCTGAGCTGGTGGAATGCACAGCAAACCTACAGGAGCCAACAAAATCTCATCTATGGTCCTCAAGAGCTGTGCATCAGAAGTAATTACCCGCTAGCAATTGTAATGATGGCATGTACCTCTACTCAGCTTTTTGAAAAATTACTTTGGCGTGCTCTATCCACAAATTGCAGCATAAATCTAAACTAACTAATCACTGTCACATTAACCCTCCTCACAATCATCAGTAAAGTGATGAGAAGAGTCATCAATAATGTAATCGATCAACTATTCACCAATAAATTTCTTGCTAAATCACTTTGGATTCAGTCAAAATAACCCAGCTCCCTACAACCTTGAGAAAACTATTTCCAATCCTGCTCCTTTGCCATATTGTTATAAAGACCTTGAATTAATTTTTGTACCGATTGCACAAGTGTCACAGAACAAGAACACATTTCTCCAGGAAGCCAGCAGTCTTCAGGCTGTGGGGTTGTCAATTGTCAGTGTTCTCAATACGAGGGAATGATTGACTTTGTCTCAATGTGATACATTTTGCTCTGCCCTAGAAAAATATATTAGAATGAGTGGAAGTAGATTGTCTTGGCAAATGGGATTTCACTTTCAGCTGACTAATAACAATTATCCCAATGATGCTGGTACAATGTCTGGAAGTGATATCAAGAGCCAGTGTAGTTTCATCTCTGAAGTTCAAAGTTCAAAGTAAATGTTATTATCAAAGTACATATATGTTTCAGGCAGATGGGACTCATCAGCTGTGGTTGGCAGCTCATCAATGAGAAGGAAAACTCTGATCTCAAACCTTCAGGAGTAAGCCCGGAGGGAAAAATCCGGCTGAAGTCCCTAAGGCACTCCTACAATCAGTTCAATGCTGACTGGCAACTCCTGCAATGCTGCTGGTAACAAAATGTCTCAGTCTCTGCTGTTCCTCTGGGTTCATCAGATATGTGGAGAGTGACCACAACTCCCTTAGCTTCAGCATAGCTATGGAAAAGGATAAAAACAGACAAAATGGGAAAGTGCTTCACTGGGGAAGGGTTAACTTTGAAGGAATCAGGTAGGAACTAGCAAGAGTAAATTGGAAACAGATGTTCAAGGGTGAAAGCACAGAAGTAATGTGGAGGAAGTTTAGGGACCACTTGTGCTGGGTTCAGGATAGGTTTGTCCCACTGAGACGAGGAAAAAATGGTAGGAAAAGGGAACCATGGCTGATGAAACATGTGAGGCAACTCATCAAGAGGAAGAAGGAAGCATATGTTAGATATAAGAAGCAGGAACTCGTGAGAAATATAGGGTAGCCAGGAAGGAGCTTAAGAAAGGACTTAGGAGGCTCGAATGGTGCATAAGAAGGCCTTGGCATGTGGGATTAAGGAGAACCCCAAGGCGTTCTATGCATATGTGAAGAACAGAAGGATGACAAGAATGAAGGTGCGGCCGCTAAAGGATAAAGAACGCAACATGTGCCTAGAGGTGGAGGAGGTTGGGGAGGTCCTAAATGAATACTTTGCTTCAGTATTCACAAGTGAACAGGACCTTGATCAGGGTGAGGTCAAAATGGAACAGGCCTGTGTGCAGTACAATGTGGAGATTAAGGAAGAAGAAGTGTTAGATCTTCCTAAAAACATCAGGATTGATAAATCCTCAGGGCCAGACGTGATATACCCCAGGTTGCTGTGGGAAGTGAGAGAAGAGATCGCTGGAGCAGTAGCTATGATCTTTGAATCCTCTTTGGCTGCAGAGCCGGTCCTGGAGAATCGGAGAATGGCAAATGTAGTTCCCTTGTTTAAAAAAGGTAATAGGGAGAATCCTGGGAACTATAGACTGGTGAGTCTTATGTCGGTGGTCTGCAAACTATTGGAAAGGATTCTTAAGGATAGGAACTTTGAGCATTTGGAGAAGTACAGTCTACTCAAGGATAGTCAATATGGCTTTGTGAAGGGAAGGTTATGCCTCACGAGCCTAATTGAATTTTTTGAAGAGGTAACAAAAGAAATTTTTGAAGGTAGGACAGTAGACATGGTCTACATGGATTTTAGCAAGGCATTAGACAAGGTCCCCTATGACAGACTCATCCAGAAAGTCATGAAGCATGGGATCAGTGGAACCTTGGATGTTTGGATAAAAAATTGGCTTACAGGAAGAAAGCATAGGGTAGTAGTGGAAGGGAAGTATTCTGCCCAGAGGTTGGTGACTAGTGGAGTGTCACAAGGATCTGTCCTGGGACCTCTGCTCTTTGTGACTTTTATAACTGACCTGGATGAAGAGGTGGAAGGATGGGTGAGTAAGTTTGTGGATGACATGAAGATTAGAGTTGTAGATGGAGCTGTAGTTTGTTGAAGGTTACAAGAGGATATAGACAGGATGCAGAGTTGAGCAGAAAAGTGTCAGATGGAGTTCAATCCAAATAAGTATGAGGTGATGCATTTTGGATGGACAAGCCAGAAGGCAGAGTACAGGGTTAATGGTCAGTTACTTAAGAGTGTGGATGAACAGTGGGACCTTGGGGTTCAAATCCATACATCCCTCAAGGTCACTGAGCAGGTTGATAGGATAGTTAAGAAGTCCTATGGGATGCTAGGCTTCATTAACAGGGGGATTGAGCCCAAGAGTAGAGAGGTCATGTCGCAACTCTACAAATCTCTGGTGAGACCACACTTAGAGTATTGTGTTCAGCTCTGGTCACCTCATTATAGGAAGAACATGGTAGCTATGGAGAGGGGGCAGAGGAGATTTACCAGGATGTTGCCTGGATTGGAAAACAAGTCTTATGAGGCAAGGTTAGCAGAGCTGGGACTTTCCTCTTTGGAGCGTAGATGGATGAGAGGAGACTTGATAGAGATCTACAAGATTATGAGAGGCATAGATAGGGTAGATAGTTAGTACCTGTTCCCCAGGGCTGAATAGCAAACATCAGAGGGCATATGTATAAAGTTAAGAGAGGAAAGTTTAGGGGAAACATCAGGCTTAAGTTTTTTACGCAGAGTTGTGGGTGCTTGGAATGACTTGCCAGGGATGGTGGTGGAGGCTAAAACATTAGAGGTATTTAAGAGCCTCTTGGACAGGCACGTGGATGAAAGACAAATACAGGTTTACGGGGTGATGTGGTACTTTTTTAAGGAATATATGGGTCAGCACAACATCGAGGGCTGAAGGGCCTGTACTGTTCTGTAGTATTCCGGTTTTCTAGTGACAGCAGCAAGTGCTGCAAATAGGAAATGAAAGGACAGTGACATCTGACAACAGAACATCATAGGGATAATGTGAATCCTGCATGGACACACAGTATAAACACTGGTCCAGTTCCCTGCTTCACTTGGAAATGATCACTGGAGTTAACAGGGATACCGCAAGGTCAACTTTATTTCAGAATTGCATCAGGTTTATTGTCATGGATATTAATCATGAAATTTGTTGATTTGAACAGTTCAAACATACCACTTACTGTAAGTTACGATAAACGATAAATCATTCAAAAGAGGAAGAGTGAGGTAGTGTTCATGGTTCGCGGACCATTCAGAAATTTGAAGTCACAGGGAAAGAGGTTGTTCCTAAAATATTGAGTGGGTGTCTTCAAGCTCCTGTATCTCCTCCCTGATGGTAGGGATGAGAAGACGGCATGTCCCAGATGGTGAAGGTCCTTAATGTGGATGCCATTTTCTTGAGGGACTGAATTTTGAATGGTGAAGTTATGTGACCTGAGCATGAAAAAAAGACGTCTGCCATTGGATCCAGTTTCCAGACACAGATGTAGAATACAAGCAAAGATATGAATTCTTTGTAAATGAAGAACATAGTTTCTTAAATTCAACTGCAACACAGCAAGGAACACAGTATCTGTCCCACAAGAATAAACTAAGGAAATTATCTGCACTTAGTCTTTAATTTCTAAAATTTCTAAATAGAAATTATACAAAAATTAACTTTTGCAGCCTTTTAATTCAATTATTTTCAAATTGAATTTTGGTTACAAAATAGGAATGGTGACATATTAAATTGTGAAGTACCACTATCCTGGGGCCAGAAATAATGAGTACAAATCCCACCAAGCTGGCTCTGATATTTAATCTTCATTTAATTAAATAAATCTAGAATAAATAATTGTTAACAATACTGGTGCAAAAAAACTGGTGAACTATTATTAAAACCTTATCTGGTTTACTAATATATCATTTATGACTCGAGGCATGCAGCAGTTTGCTTGGCTCTAAAGAGTCCTCTTAAACCTAGCAAACTATTCAGTTTTATCAGAAACTGTTATGTTATATCACAGTAAAAATTAAACCAAATACTTTTATGCTTTAACATAGTCATTAGACATGGTAATGCTGTTTGCAGCCTGGCCCAGCTTTATAAATTCCTCCTCTCAAACTTAAGACCATAAGTTACAGGAGCAAAATTATGCCATTTAGTCCATTGAGACCACTCCGCCATCTCATCTTGGCTGATCCAATTTTCCTCTCAGCCCCAATCTCTTGTCTTCTCCCCATATCCCTTTATGCCCGATCTAATCAAGAATCTATCAATCTCTGCCTTAAATATACCCAATAACTTGGCCTCCACAGCCGCCTGTGTCAACAACTTCCACCTATTCACCACGCTCTGATTAAAGAAATTCCTCCTCATCACCTTTCTAAATGGACGTCCCTCTGTTCTGAGGCTGTGTCCTCTGGTTTTAGACTCCCCTGCCATAGGAAACATCCTCTGCAAATCTACTCTATCAAGGCCTTTCAACATCCAATAGGTTTCAATGAGATTCTCCCCTCATACTTCTGAATTTCAGTGAGAATTGGCCCAGGGCCAAACGCTCCACTTACGGTAAGCCTTTCATTTCCAGTTCATTTTCGTGAAGCTCCTTTGAACCCTCTCCAATATCTTTTCTTAGATAACTGCTCACAATAATTCAAATATGACCTCTCCACTGCTTCATAGAGCTTTAACATTCCATTCTTGCTTTTATATTCTAATCCTCTCGAAATGAATGCTAACGTTGCATCTGGGGATTCTTCTAGCGATTGATACAAGTTAGGAGAGAGTCTCATACTCTAGTGAACAATAGACCGAAAACAGTCTTACTCACACAATCCTATCCTTTAGCCAACATCCCAAAAGCAGTGAGATATCCACCTATCACTTGCCAGCTCTTGCTCCAACCCTTTCCCTTACCTTCTTCTATAGGTGTTCTTCAGTCCAGATGAAAGGTCTGAACCTAAAACGTTGATATGCAATTTCCTCTGCGGATGCTGCCTGACTTACTGGTTTCCTCCAGCTTTTCAACTGTTGCTCACAAGCAGCAAGATAAACACACCAAAGGTAGCAGCACAATGGGAAATTGCTCTCAACCTCAAATTTTATGGCATCTGGTAAAACACTGACAGAAAACCTACAGGAAAACCTATCATCCTCCACAGCTGGTGAATTAATACTTCTTTGCTCAACAAATCTTAAATTTAGTAAGAACATCAAATAAACCTTGGCAGCTTGGTTTAATTCTGATAGGTAGAACTAATACCCTGAGTCTGTGGCATATAGAGGGTGAAATTATGAGAACTAAAACTTTTAGACCTCTTCCTCACCAACCTATTGAAAGCTAAAATACCTGTCCATGATTTTATTGAAAGCCCACCCAAACCCAACCTAACCACAAACACAACATGAGTCCAAGTACTCAGCGTTTTTTTCAAAATTGACCTGATCCAATTCCTTGACCACCATAAATACAGCAATCTCAGACATGAGAAAGAGGGTGAAATACCAAATATTGATGAAGAACAGAGGTCACACGTTATAACAGTGAGCAAATCATTCTGTCTTGGATGAAGTACTGACTCAGACCAGAATGGTGAGGCCCAAGCTACTCCTGCCAATGGAATAACTTGCCTTCCTTCTAGTCTAATCAGTACTGAGATTTATGAGCAGACTGGACAAAGGGAGGGGATAAGAACCTGCCAATTCTTTATATTGATGTTTTTTACTTGATGAGTAGATAATCTCCACACTACACAGAAAACTTACCCTGATGCAGAAAGTCTGAGGTACTGTATTTTGAATCCTGAAACAATTTGAAAGTGTAATTATTATTTCTGTACTTCCTGTTCCACATTTCACCTCATCTCATTGATTTTAGATTGCACATTCTTCATTTTGCTGGCTCAGATATAATCTTTCAAAGATATAATTCTCTTTTATTAGTTTATTATCTCTTGGTTAATGGCATTAGGTTGGAGGCAGATGCTCGTTGCTGCCGTAAACCACTGAAAATACATTTATTCCAGTAAGTCAAATATTAATTATATTTTTGTGTGTTATAATCTAAAGTATTGAACTTTTGGGTTACAAATGCGATCTTGAGGCACAGGAATCAAGTCAGTTTGTCACTTGGTAATATTCCAACTTCATGACAAACATTAATTACTGAACTCTGGTGATATAGATTACACATTATTTCACTATTAATCATCAGACTTAACTGCAATTTTGCAGTCTGAGATCTGCCTGGAGTTCAGAGATTTACCTGAGAAAGCAATTATGCTTTTGCATGCAAAAGCATTTTAATAAAACAAACTTATGCCCAATAATATCTCCTTACTAGGTAGCTTATAGCCCAGCTTAATAGCGCAGTAGGTAGTGCTATTGTCTCACAGCTCCACTGACCCTGGTTCAATTCTGACTTCCAGCGCTGTGTATGTGGAGTTTGTACATTCTATTTATGAGCATATCGGATTCCCCAGGATCTCCAGCTTTCATCCATTTCCCAAAAGACTTGCAAGCTTGTTGGTTAATTAGTTTAAGTTATCTCTCACTAGGTAAGAGGTACATTTGATGGGCATGTGAGAGAGAATAGGTCACAGGGAAATAAATGGAAAATGGGATTCATGGGCATGCTTTGAAAACAGGTATAGACTTATCAAACAAAAATCACCTGTGTTGTAAGGAAATATGATCAGATGGCATTGAAGTTAAACATGAACGTTCTGTACTTCAACATCAAATACTACCTTGTACATGTAGTTTTAAGACAACAAGATAGTCAGTCTTCAACCCCATTCCAGATGGACACACACAAGCATACTTTGACCAGTGACTATTTACTTGAGGAACTTGAGGACACAGATATCAGCTTAGCACTTGCTATTTAAAGCTACTTTCTTAAAAATGGTGTAAACATAAAAAAAAATATTTCTGATACACTCAAAATATTTCAGCTATAGTTTTAAGCATATTGGAAACATAAGGGATTGCATATGTTGGAGTCAAGAATGACAAGGAAAATGCTGAAGCAGCTTGGCAGATCAAGCAGGATTTGCAGAGGGAAATGGGCCATTGACGTTTTGTGTCAAGAGCCTTCACTTGTACTCTATATTCATTATGTTTACACCACTCTTAACAAAACAAGTTACATGCTGCTTGCATCAGATATTCTTCGGAGTAAAAACCATTAAATAAACCAAAATCAGAAAGTTGTCAAGTACAAGCTCCAGTTCTAACACAGACTGAATTCCTACAATATCCAAATGCTACAATGCATTCCACTTGTCTCTGGATTATGAACTACAAGTAACAAATATCAATAAATGATATGAGAAAGACAGAAAAGGAGGTCTTGAAGGTTATATCATCAGTGAGGTAAGGGTTAGTCACATGCTATCTCAAATGACTTGATGGGACCAATGTTGTGTGGTCTTCACCAGTTACCTGGGCTGCTGAAATTTATCAGGTGTTCATCAAAGTCAATAAGGCCACATTCTGCAATCATATCAGCAAGGAACATAGCCAACAAGCCGCAAATTCAGAAAGCTGGTCCATTATCATCACAGGATATCTTATCAAAATTTTTGTGTGCTACCATTGAGCAAAAACTTAACTGTATAAGCTACATAAGTTCTGGTTGCTATAATAAGACAATGTCAAAGTCTGATTACTGAATGGCAAATATCTCACCTCCAGTTTCCCCACATACCTTTCCACCATCTATCAGATGCAAGTGAGGAGCATGGTGAAATCTTTTCACTTATCTGAATACACATCACTGAAGAGGCTTCACAACATCCAGGCTAAAGCAGCCCTGAGACTAGCGCTGCACTTCCACATCCAAGACATTTATCAAAGCCAGATAGTTATCATCGAAGATTACCACTAGAGTGGCCTCCCAAAATCATAAGCTGGCACACTGCCACATCACCATCTGCACACTTCCCTCCAAATCATGTATCATATTGGCATGGAAATATATTCAGTATTCTTTCAGTACTGCTGGACAGTGTTGCTATAGCATAGTCAGAAAGAAACAGTACACGTGAACCGCTCACCAGGGTCGTCTCAAGACGAGTTAAACTTGGACAATAAAAGGTAGTCTTATGAATCACATTCACACTAAGTAAGTGAATTAAGAAAATTATGTCCCTTTCGGTTTCAAAATTATGTTGATCATTTAGATAATACCAGCCTACAAAATTCTATGGCCCTGATTTTAACTAGGTTCCTTTTCAAAAGTCATCTGCTTTGAATAAGAGCCCATTGGTAGTTTATCACTCCAAATTCCATTTAATTGCTGGTGGCTGACTTTTTATAACTTTTAAATAGGAGGTAATGCAACTTCACCAACTTGCTGAAAAAGCAATTCTCTGGATCCAGCTTCTGCTTTAGTCTATCGGGACATCCCCAACCCCCCCCCCACCCCCAATTAGGATTGGGGTAAGATTGTAACAGCTGAGGTTTCAGATTTCCTTGGGGGACCAGAGGGAAGGCTAAAACATCTCTCCCTATTTCTCAAGGATATTTCGTTCCATTAGTTAAAAGCTGCCCTTTCCACACTTGGACTGAAATGACTTCTATTGAGGACAGCTTGCAAAAAGGACATCAAGAAATTGTAGTAAGTACCTAAACTGAACAATGACTCACTGAGTGGAAGTCCATCTTCAACCTTACAAATCTACATTTTCTGGTCAAATTAAAGATTTCTTCAACGTATCAATGTACGAAAAGCCAAGTCTTGATATGGACAGGTAAAGAAATGAATCAGGATTCCTTGTAAAATGGTTCCTTTGTATAATAAATGAAAAAAAATCAGTGTATTATTACAGGAATTATCAATATTAACCTTCACTACAGTGGGACTTAGAGGCAAGATCTTCACAGAAGCACTATATTTAAAAGTCAATTGGCAAACTTATTCTTCATCTACAAAAACACATTGAGATAATATATTTTTAACTAAAACATAATATTGGCTTGTTGAATAAAGGTAGCATTTTGATTTTGCTTTCCTTAGCAATTTTGCAAATTTAAATACAATATTATGACCATATCAACGTACCACTAAAACAATACATTGGCTTGTAAATAAGGATGCAAAACTCAATATTGTCTCTGCCTTTCTTAATACAACCAAAAGTTTGTTTTAATGTAATGAAGCATAAGCACTTTGTTTGTTCTTATCCAGAATGGTCAGGAATTCCACAGATCAAGTGAGTCACATGTGTTAAGGTAAGATCACTAAGTCTTCCTTGAGTTGACAAATGGGAAACATCAGAGAGAGGATAAGTCAGAAATGTGGAATGAACGCTCTGACGTTTAGTCACTGATCTAACAATCACGTGCTTATTTGCAATTTTTAAAAAAATCAGTGCTTACAAAATCTACAAATACTTAATATTTTATAAAATAAATAAACCACAATAACTACCAAACAAGCCAAATAACCGATCTCTCCTCCCCCTCCCACCTCTCCTTTTCCATTCCTCATTCTAGTTCCCATCTTACCCATGTTCTTCTCCTCACCTAACTATCACCTCCACCTGGTTTCCCCTCCTTCCCTTGCTACCAGATTTCTTCTTCGGCCATTTACCTTTTCCACCGATTACTCGCCAGCTTCTCACTTCGTCCCCCATCCCCCTCCCCTATCACCTGCCAGCTTGTACTCCTTCCCCTTCCCCCACCTTCTTATTCTGGCTTCTTCCCTCTTCCTTTCCAGTCCTAATAAACATCTATAGTTTGTTCCCCTCCATTGACGGTGCCTGGCTTGTTGAGTTCTGCCGGCATTTTGTACGTCTTCCCTATCTAAGTAACTAGTCTGAAGCTGTTCCTTTGAGTCAATAACTGGTAATCAAGGTTTAAAGGTTAAGAGAGCAAAGGATAACTTGAGGAAAGATATGTGGTTAGGGTTTGAATGCACTCCCCACGGGTGGAGGCATGTTTCATTGCAGCTGCCAAGGGGGAAGTGGATAAAAAGCAGTGAAGAAAAAACGGCTGGTGGAACTAGAGGCTTATTCTAGTGAGGAGCCAGCATAGATATGTTGGGCTGAATATTCTCCTTTGCTGCAACCATTGTATAATTCCATGCAACTGACACAGTATATTTCAGAACTCATTCAGCAAACTATATTTGGAATTACTTCCTGTAAAATATAAATGTTCCTTCATCTACAGTCTGAAGATTATGAAGGTTATGAGATTCCCACCTTATATTTAATGATGCTGATGATTTTGAAATTGTGTGCACTATTATTCATATGGCAATGGGTTGGGAGGTGTTTCTTGACTGATGAGTTACAGATTGTTGGCAAAACAAAGGCCCACAGTACTTGTCAGCTAAATGACTACATAAAGATTTATTGGTTGTAGATTGCGTCTTTGTGCAGTGTGGGCAAAAGGCTCTTCTCTGTAACCTTATTCTGAAGCAGAGCCTCAGCTATCTGTTCGCTACACTGGCCTGTGTAACTGCCCTATGTAATCTGCACTGCAATGATAAATGAGTCTTTCACAAGTTGAAAAATTATGTAGCACACAGCACAGAATCAGCTTAAGATACTATTGCCAACTGTACTGGAGTGATATAAATTTTTCTGTAACACGTTTACTGAATATCAGACTGACTTAATTAAATTCCCGATAACACCAAATACTTTATTATTTTTGAAGCACTATCCTGCTTCCTAACTGCTATGTAAATTACGTGATCGACAGGCTCTGTTAAAATTTGTAAAAAAAAAAATCTGAGTCAACTATCAGCATTAAAAAGATGAATGCAATGGCCCAGGATGCTTCGTGATGTGTTAACAGCTTCACAATCACCAGCAACCGATCTATCACGATGCTAAGGCCGGAACAATATACTAAAAGCATGAGAAAAAGGTTAACGGTTTCAACCTTTACTGCCTCAGCAGAGTCAGGTATCTGTTGGTGGGATGAGTTTCTGTAATGAGTTTGCTAGAAATGTTTAATATCAAAAAAGGAAAAAAAAACTATAACAACTATCATCTATACACAAGAAATATTATTACCAGATTCAATAGTGGGGGGTGGGGAGGCAGAATTATGGAAGAGGAACAAAGGAAGAAAACACCTTGGTAGATAGAAGATAAACACAAGATGCTGAGAATCCAAAGCAACATACACAAACTGCTGGAGGAACTCAGCAGGTCAGGCAGCATCTATGCAGATATCATGGGTCGAAACCCTCTTGCGTGTGTTTGGGGAGGGAGGGGTGTTGACCACCAGGTTACGCAAACTTGGGGAATTCAATCATTGGGTTGTAAGCTATCGAGGCAGAATATGAGGAGCTGTTTTTTTCAATTTGCATTTGGCCTTATCATAGCAATGGAGGAGGTCAAGGACAGGCAAGTTGTTGTGGGAGTGGAAGGAAGGCTACAATGATAGGCACCAGTAGCTCAAGATGATAGCTGCAGGCAAAGCACACGTTCTCTGAAAAACATTCACTTATTTTATCCTTGTTTTTTTTTCCCAGTGAGGAGGAGGCTAAGCCAGTTGACTAATACTTCAAATGTTCTTCAATCCAAACACCCTGAACATTAATGGCTGAGGTGACATTCAGAGATGCTGCCTGCACGTTACCTCTGGTAGAGGTGTGGTTTAGTTGGTGAGGATTAGTTGCCCTTAATGCCATTACAGTCTCAGAGAAAAACATATATTTTTATTTAATCTACTTGGATTCTGATAAATAAACCAACTGGCAGGTGAATTTCAAATACTATTTTTCAGTGCTCCTGGTATCTACTGCCTCTCAGTCAGGGTCACATGAAGTTATGGGAGCAGGTGGCGAATGTTTGTATGAGCAGCTAGAACATATCGCAAGTCCTGGTTAAGTGACCATTGATGCCAGGCAGACAATCTCTGAAGGCTGTGTTCACCCGTCTTGTAAAGACGCTGCCCAGACGAAGGCAATAGCAAACCACTTCTGTAGAAAATTTGCCAAGAAAAATCATGGTCATGAAAAAACCATAATCACACATGTCATACGACATGGCACGTTATAAACAAGCATTATTTACTGAAATATATAAAATAAGCAGGAGTATAGATAGAATGAACTGATATACCCAAGTCTGTGATATAGGTTTAGAGTGAAATGGGAGAACTTAATAGGAAACTGAGGGGAACATTTTCACCTAGAGAGTAGTCAATGTATGGAATGAGCTTCTGGAGGAAGTAGTTGAGGCAGATACATTAACAGCATTTAGAATACCAGACATCACGGTAGTGTAGTGGTTAGCATAATGCTGTTATAGCTTGGGGCATTGGAGTTAGGAGTTCAACCCTGGCGTCCTCTATAGGGAGTCTCTGTATGTCCTCCCCATGGAATGCTTGGATTTTCCCTGGGTCCTCCGATTTCCTTCCTCAGTCCAAAGACGTACCGAGTAGGTCAATTGGCCAGTGTAAATTGTCGCGTGATTAGGTTAGGATTAAACTGGGATTATTGGGGGTTGCTGGGGTGGTCCTGCTCGAAGGTCCAGAAGGGCCTATTTAACACTGTATCTCTAAATAAAAGGAACTTAAAGTAAATGGATAGGAAAGGTTTAGAGGGATATGGGCCAAATATGGGCAAGCAGGGCTAAGTTGGGAGTCTTGGTCAGCACGGAGCACTGGGTCAAATAGCCTGTTTCCAAGCTGATGGGACTCATTGACTCTATTTACTTCTCCTCAGTGATATCCACTGACTGGAACTTTGTCATCCTAGGGACAAGAACACAAATGTTTATGTTCCAATGTAATACTAAGGGAATACTGTACTGTTGTAAGGTATTGTTAACTTGATAGATACATTAGATCTCATTGCATTTTTCAAAGAGCATTTTGGCTTCCTTGCAAACATTTAAACCTCAAGCAGAATTTGAAACTGAGGAATGAAATATTGCATTATTGCATATAACATCACAAATTAATTGCTGCACATTCCCACATTACAACTGTAATTATATTTGAAAAGTACTTCACTGATTTCAATGCATTGGGATATCAAAGTCACGATGAAATGCCTGTCTTTCTTTCAGTTTCCTGCCACTCTCCTGGTTTTACTACTTAACACAATATTATAATTTGCAAATGTTCTTCCATTTCTATGTCTAGCTGTACCACAACTACCTCCAGTTTACTGAGGTAAAGGATATGGGCCCTCAACAAAATGCTGGACAACATTATCTAAAATGTGGTCTAAACCTGAATAAAAATTGTTCTGATCAAGGATCAGAAATGGACCTGTATTTCTTTAAATATATTTATTTTCAGCTTGCTTAGAGGATAACATTAGGTTTTTGAGCAGTCTCTGATCTTTGAAGTTTGGATTTAAGTTCAATGCTAAGAAGGGGTTACAATCAGCTTGGCAGAAAATGGAATTATTATTTCAATATTGCTCAGATGGGTCTGCAACCACAGCTTGAGAATCCCTACTGCTTGTTATATGTTGTAGGCATGCTGTGCTGCATTGGTAATACTGCATATGTTTATATAATGCCCTTGAGAATTTGACAAGTAGTACACAGTTAGTAGGAACATGCAGACAATTCTAACTGCTGGCATTTCCTGTGGCATGCTTGAGGGAAGTTAGAAAATGTTGAACAGACATTATTGGTAGAGTTGTTTAAATATTGCTGGCAATTTCTTTTTATTGGAATGATAGTCATATGCCATCTGAGTTAAACATGCATACATGTAGCGGGTTGTGATGTTATTGTGGTTTTCTTTTGGGAATCTTCAAGAATTTCATTTCTGAAATGTAAGTGAATTTTCCCCACATTAAGTCATCTTCTGCATTGGTCAAACGTGGAAATTTTTAGCACCTCCACTTTTATAATATTCTAAAAAGATACTATAAGCGCACCAGCATTAGTATTGATTCCCTGTTGAAAATCCCCAATATTGCCAGTCAGTTAAGTTGGACAGCCAGCATTGTTTCATGTCTAACATTCAATTCTCAAAACAGACTATCTATTCTGAGCATTCTTGGAGGAAAAGAGAACAAGACAGACAAAAGAAATAATTCAAAGATATGTTCAAGGTCTTTGAGTCACACTGTGTCCCAGCTGACTCCTGAGAATTTCTGGCCTATGATAACTTATGTAGAAAACAATAATTTGGAATGATATTAAGAATCCTTATATTATAAGCCCATTGAAGCCCCAAAGAAGTTACAAGTTATCCAGCCATAGCCTTTTCAGCTGCTCCCTGCTCTGTTTGTGGAAGAATCTGCAGTTCCCAAATTGACCTCAGTAGCCATCTCACAAAGTCAAAGCCACACTGGAAGCAGGTTATCCTCACTCTAAAACACCTGCCTGAGAAGAAACCTTTACAGTTCCTACCAATATTTTTATCCAACATAACCTCAAATTTTCCTGAAGAAATATCATGATGTTGCCAAAATTACCACAGTAAAGCATGAAGCCCTTTTCCTTGGTCTGGTTTTCACTAGTCTATCATTCATATTTGCAGCATTGTGGTAATGCCGTCATTAAGGTTTTAAATTCAGTTCTGTTTTAAAAAATGGCGCCATTGCAAAAATTAGTTTTTCACTTACTTTAGTCTCTTACCATGTAAGTACATATGGACAAGGCTCCATTCACCAGCCTACAGCTGCAGTGATAAGCTGAATTATAGAGCTGCCAGCTTAGCTTTTACAGTATTATGGACCCAAAATGTAAGTATTAAACTGACTCTTTGTACTTTGCACGCAGCAACATAGTCAAGGCGGGGCTCAGCAAGTGCAAGGATTCACTTTCCAGATTCAGCAACATCTTAGGGGCACCAAAAATGACTTCATAAAGATTTATGATATATTTGTTCAAACGTACAATACTCAGTAAGAACTATGTTATATTTTAATATATAAAAGGATGGAAGCTGTGTTTTGTCCTTAAGAAGTTTATTTATCTTCTTCACATCTGTTAGCACAGACCATACAGAGTCCAGCCAGAGCAGTCTGCCAAAACCAATACAGCAAAGCAAGTTAACCCCAAAAGCAATGTGACCCTTAAAATCTTGGAGGGGAGTAACTATCAATTTGCACAATGAATTTCATATGTATGTTGTATATGTTATTTGGCAAGTTATATACATTACACCAACCTGCAACCCTCTGAAGCAGGAGTATTGACCTGAGACTGGTCGAGGTGGTTGTAGGTGTTTGCTGAAAAATGCCAGGGGTTGCCAGCAACCCTCGATGAGTTGTTCCAGCACTCCACCAACTACCATGTTAGATGCGTCCACCGTGAGGGCGGTAGGGATGTCCATTCTGGGGTGCACTAGCATCGTGGCATTTGCCAAGGCTTCTTTCGTTTTAATGAAAGCGGCGGTGGACTCCTCGTCCCAGGTAATGTCCTTGCCCTTACCCGACATCAGGGCGAACAGGGAGCGCATGATTCGGGCAGCAGAAGGAAGGAAGCGGTGGTAGAAATTCACCATACCCATGAATTCCTGAAGGCCTTTGATTGTGTTGGGTCAGGGGAAATGGCAGACCACGTCTACCTTGGCGGGCAGAGGGGTTGCTCCTTCTTTAGTAATCCTTTGGCCCAGGAAGTCAATGGTGTCGAGCCTGAACTGGCATTTGGCTGGGTTGATTGTTAGGCCGTATTCAATCAGTCGTGTGTAGAGTTGATGGAAGTGGGACAGATGCTCCTGACGACTGCTGCTGGCTATGAGGATGTCATCCAAATAGATGAAAGCAAAGTCCAGGTCGCGTCCCACCACGTCCATTAACCGCTGAAATGTCTGTGCGGCATTCTTTAGGCCAAATGGCATGCGGAGGAATTCGAAAAGGCCGAATGGGTGATGAGAGCCGTTTTGGGGATGTTGTCCGGATGCATCGGGATTTGATGGTATCCCTGGTCTACCTTGGAGAAGATCCGTGCGCCGTGCAGGTTTGCTGCAAAGTCCTGAATGTGCGGCACAGGGTAGCGGTCCGGTGTTGTAGCCTTGTTCAGCTTGTGGTAGTCGCCATATGGTCTCCAGCCCCCTGATGCTTTGGGCACCATGTGCAGGGGGGAGGCCCATGGGCTGTCAGACCGCCGTATGATCCCCAATTCCTCCATCCTCTTGAACTCCTCCTTCGCCAGTCAGAGCTTGTCCGAGGGAAGCCGCCGAGCGCGGGCGTGGAGGGGTGGTCCTTGTGTCGGGATGTGGTGCTGTACACCGTGTCTGGGCATGGCTGCCGTGAACTATATGTATATGGTATAAGTAGTTCACCACAGAACTGCGGTGCCAGAACCAATGGGAAATCCACCAGGACTCTGGTGAAGTCGTTGTCGGACAGCGTGATGGAGCCAAGGTGTGGGGCTGGCAACTGGGCTTCACCCAGGGAGAACGTTTGAAAGGTCTCGGCGTGGACCAGTCTCTTCCTGGGCAGGTCGACCAGTAGGCTGTGAGCTCACAAAAAATCCGCTCCCAGGAGCGGTTGGGCTATGGCGGCCAGTGTGAAGTTCCATGTGAACCAGCTGGAGCCGAACTGTAGGTGCACCGTATGGGTGCCGTAGGTCCTTACTGTGCTGCCGTTCGCGGCCCTCAGGGTGGGACCTGGTTCTCTGCTGCGGGTGTCGTAACTCGTTGGAGGAAAGATGCTGATCTCGGCTCCGGTGTCGACCAAAAAGCGGCGTCCCGACTGCTTGTCCCAGACATACAGGAGGCTAGCCCAATGGCCAGCCACCATAGCCATCAGCGGCAGCTGTTCCTGGCGTTTCCCGGGAACTTGTAGGGCGGGCTTCTGTGCCCCACCGGTGGTGGTAGAAGCACCATTGTTTGTTGGCTGCCTCACCCCTGCCTTTGGGGTTAGCGGGCTCTGCAGCCGGGCCTGGTCTGGTCTGCTGCCTGGAGCGTGGCCTGATGATCTGTGCGACAGACACCCCACTCTCCTTCTTGGCTTTCCACAGCACGTCCGTCCGGGCCGCCACCTTCCGGGGGTCGCTGAAATCCGCATCGGACAGCAGCAGGCATATGTCCTCGGGCACCTGCTCCAGGAACGCCTGCTCAAACATGAGGCAGGGCTTGTGTCCTCCGGCCAGGGACAGCGTCTTATTCATCAAAGCCAGCAGTGGCCTGTCTCCCAAACCATCCAGGTGCAGTAAGCGGGTAGCTCACTCACGCCATGAGAGTCCGTAAGTCCTTATGAGCAGGGCTTTGAATTCTGTGTATTTGCCGTCCTCCAGGGGAAACTATTAACTCCTCAACCTGGGCGGCTGTCTCCTGGTCGAGAGAGCTCACCATGTAGTAGTAACGTGTGGCATTTGAGGTTATCTGCCGAATGTGGAATTGGGCTTCTGCTTGCCGGAACAAGAGGTGAGGTCACAGCATCCAGAAGCTTGGCAGTTTTAACGAAACTGCATGAACAGATGTGGTGTCGTTCATCTCCGGTCCAAATATTGTTTGGGCCGTCGGGGTCACCAATTGTAGTGGTGTGCTACACGCAGCGCTGAAATATAGTCGATGAGCTGCAGTTGCAAAAGAGGTTTATTCAAACTTCGCAGCCTCACTTTAAAGCCTTCCTGATCCCGCCCTCCCCGGGTGGGAATGCCATAGGAGGCGCATATTCACAGTCCTGTCCTGCACGCGGGCTTTTCCCCTTGCTGGGGAAGCAGGCTTGGCACCCTCTTTGGGACCGGCCTTAATGCCGGTGCGCGCCACTTTGTGAGCTGGTTCGAGTGCGCTGGGAAGTGGGTCGCCACAGACTCATCTTTACCTACCTGCCTTTTCCCCATAATGCTTAATTCTCCTACTATGCAAAAACCTATCCAATCTTGGCTTAAATATATTTACTGAGGAAGCCTCCACTGCTTCATTGGGCAGAGAATTCCACAGATTCACCACTCTCTGAGAAAAGCAATTCCTCCTCATGTCCATCCTAAATCTATTCTAAATCTAAATTATTTTACGATTCTAAATCCTGAATCTATTCTCCTGAGACTATGTCCCCTAGTTCTATCAACTCCAAGAATTAATTGAAAGAAAAACATGGGAGCTGGGAGATGCGTGTCTACTGTGTTCTACATTAGTGAGGTGCACACATATAATATGGTGACATAATAACATATGCCATTCAAGTACTTTTACATATAACCCATAATAAGTTATCTAAAAAGCAAGGAATGCTTAATAAAACAGTATTACTCAAATATTGCTGATATATTAAATGTCCTTTCAGAATGGAGATGAGAAAAGATTTCTTTAGCAAAAGAGCAGGGAGTCTGTCAAATTCTTTGCCACAGGCAGCTATAGAGTCCAAGACTTTATGTACATTTAAGACAGTGTAATGTACAGTATGGATCTATTTGTCTTGGAGCAGTGACTTGCTTTAGCACTACTATGATCTGTTGTCTATGCATGTGCATTGATCTTTCCCTGCATGTTCTTGCTGCAATGTGAATACACCAGATAAAGCCATCTCTCACATGCCTACCTTTAGTTAATCGAAATGTAGTTGAAAAAACACAACAAATTGGCAATGAGTACAAACTTGAATGTCAGAGAACATCACCAACTGCACGTAACCGCAGTTACGGGATGAAACAGCAAGAGGAAAGCCGCTACGGACACAAACAAAAGGATGTGGCAAGTCCTCCCATGGTTCAAGGAAAATGTTTGCAGAATGTGTCACAGACAAGGTCAAATAGAGAGAGTGCAAGGTAGTCAAAAAGCACAACTGAGTGAAAAGTTTCAAACACAGAACCTAGCAAACGCATGAAGTGACTGAATATGAAACAGAATCAGACAGAACAGAGCCTGACAAAGGGGAATTGTCATGCTGAGAACTGTATAGTAGGACTGAAGCAGATCACAAAATCCTATGGATCATAATACATGTGTCTGGTGTAAAACTAAAAATGGAACTGGATAAACTTTGTCTTCAATTTCAGAGGCTGACTACAACAGACTGTTTTCTAAGATATCATTAGGGAAGACCTCAGTGATGCTGAAGACCTACACAGGCCAAAAATTGTCTCCCAAAGGCAAAATGGAAGTGAATTTGATGTATGCAAGCCAAACACAGCAGTTAGAGCTTTATGTATTGAAAAATGGAGAGCCAGCACTTTTCAGACATGAAAGGTTGAGAAAAATCCAATTTGACTGGCACTCATTCAGAGCTCTCAGTATGGCATCAACAGGCAACATCAGCTCAAACGATAGCACTAACCAGAAACTGGCACAGCTGCTTAATGCTAATGAGAATGTGTTTGAGAAGGGAATTGGTAAATTCAAAGGCATCAAGACCAGAATAGAATTGAATGAACCAGAAACACCAAGATTCCATAAAACGCGTCCAGTGCCTTACGCACAACACTTTAACATGGATGCTGAACTTCAGAGCTTGGCGGCATCTGGAATTCTAAGGTTGAGTGGAATGATTGAGCCATGCCCATTGTCCCAGTGATCAAGAAAGGGAAGGCCAAAACAATTTGCATATGTGGGGATTTCAAAGTGAGCATCAACCCAGTGCTGTGTACTGTGCAGTATCTCCTGCCACGAATAGAAGACAGTTTTACATCTTTGGCAGGCAGGGAGAGGTTTTTAAAGATTGACATGTCACAAGCCATTGTGCAAATGGGGATTGAGGACTCAAGCAGGAAGTTCCTCACAAACAACACTCACGAGGGACTGTTCCAGTATAATCACCTCGTCTTTGGCATTACTTCAACTCCAGCAATTTGGCAAAGTGCAATGGACCAAGGGCTCCAAGATATCCCAGTAACAGAATGTTATCTTGATGACATCATTGTGATTGGCAAAAATGATAAAGAATACCTCCAGAACCTTGGCAAAGTGCTTACCAGGCCGACTGAGCATGTTCTGTGCACAAAGAGGGAGAAATGTGAGCTTTTCAAGAATGAAATCTCATATTGTGGACATGTCAATGACAAGCATGAGTCACAAGAGAAGACTGAAGCAGCACTGCAGGCAACCAAACCAGAAAGTGTGTCACAACTCAGGTCATACGTGGGCCTTGTAAACTACTGCCACTAGTTTCTCCCAAACATTGCTATAGTGCTGCACCCATTGAATGCACTGTTGCAGGCTGGAGCAAAGTGGGAATGGTCAGAAAGATGTGAAAGCACATTCATGGAAACAAGGACAGTAATAACATCCGACGAACTGCTCACCCATGATGTCTCATCTCTGCCCATCAGACTGGTGGCATTGGTGCCGTTTCGTCACACATTATGAAAGATGCAATTAAATGCCCAATTGCATTTGCGTCAAGGTCACTGGCAAGTGCAGAACATAACTACGCACAGATCAACTGAGAGGTCCTTAGTGTAGTATGTGGACTAAAGAAGTCCCTCCATTACCTTGATGGACACAAAGTTTAACTTTGTGTCCATTTTCAATCCCAAGAAAGGAATCCCAGCGATGTCTGCTACCCGGTTACAACATTGGCCACTGTTCCGAGGAGCCTACTCTTATGACAGAGTTCAAGGATACGAAGCAACCTCAGCAATGCTGATGGCTTGTCACGTCTTCCACTCTTAGTAGCTGAAGCAGAAACGTCTTCATTCTGTGGCCCAGCAGAGGTGTTCCACACAGCTTTAGTGGACTAGTTGGTGGTAGCTAATTCTGAAATTCAAAGGGAAAAAAGGAATGGCCCAACATTGTCAGAAGTCTATGACCTCACCATACGAGGATGGCCAGCTCATGGTAGCCTGTGAGATAAGACCAACTGTCTGTATGTCAAAGAACACTGATGTGTGGATCTCATGTTGAGATTCCTTCTAAACTGTGCACCACAGTGTTAGAAAATCTGCATGAAGGATTCCTGAGTACAGTCAAGATGAAGAGTCTCTCCGGAAGCTGCATGTGGGAATGGATAAACAGATTGAAGAATTGGCCAAAAGCTGTTTGAGATTCCAAAATGTTCAACATCCATCCCCACAGGTACCGTTACACCAGTGGGAGTGGCCATTATCACCATGGCGAAGAGTACATATTGATTTTTCAGGGCCATCCATGGACTCCATGTTTCTGATTGCTGTGGATATTTATTTGAAGTGCTCAGAGGTTATAGCAATGAAGTCATCCACCTCAGCAAGGACTGTCTCTGCCCTGAGGACCACCTTCACCAGAAATGGCTTACCAGAATAAACTGTGAGTGACAACGGACCACAATACATGCCAGGAGAATTCCGTCTGTTCATGAAGATATATGGCATCAGACATTTCAAGTCATGCCTCAGGAACCTGCAATGAATGGGTTAGCTGAAAGGTTTATCTAAACCTTCAGGAAGTCCATTAAAGCAATTAACAAGGAGGACATTTCCCTACAGCACAAGGTGGCCACCTTCCGTTTTGTGTATCAGAACTCTGTTCATGCGACAGCAAATCAAACACCTGCAATGCTGTTCATGAGCAGGTATCTGAGATCTTACATAGACCTCCTGAAACCAGATCTACTGAGGGAAGTACAGAATAAGCAGTTCAGCCAGTTGCCAAGTGAATCAACTTCGAGGTTGGCCAGGAAGTCCTTGTGCATGACTACCAAAAAGACAAGTGGACACCCAGGAAGATAGCTACAAGAACTGAATCACTGATTTTCACAGTGAACGTTGGAGATCATGCACGGAGACATCATGTGGGCCAGATACTGGATATTCAATCAAAGAACACATTGAGTTGATTGCATCCAAAACGATGGGTACACTACAGCCACCTCAGTGATGATCATGTCGCTAACAGCAATGTGGCGCCAGCAAGACAACTGTCAAACCTGATGCCGCTGCACAGGTCCAGAGGCACGATCCTGAAGAGACAGAGAACTACCCAAAGACTGGATCTTTAAAACAGAGCAGTTCGTTATGGGCTGTTATTGTGAAAGCATGTTTATTTGAATATGGTTTGTGAAAGGGACATGGAATGTTTTGTTAATATACAGTTTTATATTTCATTCATCTAAAGGAGGAGGAAGTGTAATACATGGATCCATTACTTTTAGAGCAATGACTCCCTTTAGCACCGCGTATAATCTGTTGTCTATGCATACAAATTAATCTGTTGTCTATGTGTGTGTATTGTTCTCGCTCTCTTTTCCACTGCAATGTGAATACTCCAGTTAAAACCATCGCCTGTATGCATACCTTTACTTAATTGATAAGTAGTTGCAAAGACACAACGCAGAGGTTGATAGATTCTTGACTGGTCAGGGCATGAAGGGATATGTGGGGAATGAGGGAAAAAAATGGATCTGCCATGATGAAATGGTAGAGAAGATCCGATGGGACAAATGGCCTAATTTTGCTCCTATATCTTATGTTCTTATGATCACTTGAGTATTATGTTCTCCTAAGGGTTGTCTACTAATGGCTCCTTAGGTTGAAAAGGAACTTAATCCAGGACGTTAAGATGGATTCCCTTGCTGCGCTATACCTGCATGTGACTTTGTTCAACATGGGGAGGCGGACGTACAGGCAGCCACCACACGAGTCTTGACAGATCAGGGTCAGAGTCCAATGGCATGGACTGCAATACCACTGGGGACCTTTCACTGCTGCCCCCTTCCTCCAACTTCACTGCTGGGGTGACGTGTTTTCGTCTTCCACCACCCTGCTGGTTGAAGTCTTGGATGGATCACTCTTTGTCTGGGATGACCCCTTGAACTTACCACCATGGGTGGTTGGCCCTACCAGGAGCTATGTGCCATTCAGCTAAACTCCACACAGCATCCCTCTTGGGATCTCCTGAACTCTCAAACCTGTCCAGGTCAACATGATGGTGATCCTTGGAGAAGAGAGTTAGAGGCATGAAAATTAACTACTCCCACATATTTCTCACAGATCCTTTCAGAGTATGGTGTTGAGCTGTGACATCTGTGCTTTGTCTCGTTCAGGCATGACTATGAAGATGTAATGTTGATCTTGCAAGAAACATGTTATGTCAAGACCAATATAAATGACGCATTTTGCCAATGTGATCTGTTTTTGACCTTGATGTAACATGGAAACTGATTAGACAATTTTGCATTTTGCCATTCATTGCCATTCTGTCCTTCAGGGATCGTTACAGATACAATTAATAGCACCTTGCTGTTGTGGCTTTCACAGCACCTGTATGTTGTTTTCATGAGAAAATTAATTAGGCAGCGACAATGGGTAAAAATTCACCAGTGGTTTTAATATAGTAATTTGACTTTTCAATGGAAGTACTACATACAGGTCATGTTTTATATGAAGTTCTATCAATATTCAGTAGCTGAATTGGAATGACTATGAAAAAACATTATTAATTCATCAGAAATAAAACTCAAAGCTCTAAACCCTCGTAAAAAAGGCAGTTCTTATAGCTCGTTACATTGATGCTATGTTTCTTTCCATTTTCTACCAAACCATGTATTTGGATGTAATACCTGGTTAAAATGGTTTCAAAGATTAAAAACACGTTAAAAGCTACAGCTACATAAAAAATGACAAGAACAATAGATTACTCCTGCAGAGATGGTTTACCATGGCAATTGATTTTCCTGTATATAAACACATCAATAATATCTTCATTCCATTTCCACAGTGCTATTATCAATCAAGAGGATATTGAATTTTGCTCAAATTAACCTCCCCCATATCATCTCAGGATATAATTTAAAATATCTGCTCCAATGTTCTTGCCATTCCTGTCTCCGTGCCCAGTCTACTTCCCCAAATGTCCACCATGCTGCCCAGTTTCTGAGAAATATCTTTTCTTCTAACATAGAAACTGATCAGCATCTGAACGATAATATGCAAAGTAGAACACTATCACTAGGAAATTATGCATACAATTTGTATTGCAGAATAAAAGAGAACTAATTGCATTCTGAATTAATCAAGGATTAGTGCATTAATTATAGAAGACTTGGAGCAAGGAATAACTATTAGAAGAGCAGTTTGGCAAAATAGTGACACTATTTTTAGTATAGTAATCATTTATAATTTTTAAAGCATTTAGCTGGAGCTACACATCAGTGAGACTAAGAGATAATGACCATAAATTCTTCATTTTAATGAATAAATTTAGCAGAAGTAACAGTTTTAAAGCCAGAAACAAGATGATTCTGCTATGTTCAAATGAGTTAATATACAATCAAATATGAATTGTGCAGCTACATGTGCTGATTTCAGAACTGCTTACTTCAAGCAGAAAGTAATTGTATTTACTTATGAAAGCAACAGAATTTCAAAGGTGTAAACTCTCAGTCCCAATATCTTGTAATCTCGGACATCATTCCTACTCATTCAATCATATCCTCATGAGTTATTATATATGATGATAACTCAGGTTATCTGAAAGGCCATAGCTTCTTCTTTGTGTTATACTATTTACAGGATTGCATTACTCTTATAGCTGAGAGAGTATGTAAGGCAAGAATTTAATCTTGTAATTGGGTAATTTATCAATGGGATGAAGAAATGATCATTTTCTCTTTTTGATGAGAATAATACTTAGAAAAAACTGCACTCCTTTTCTAAGTAATATTATCATCAAAGAGGAGACAACTATTATCTTGAAAAGGCAAACAATTGTATTTTACTTCAGGAAGCAAGAAATTGCCATTATCATCGAGTAAATCATACGACGTTCAAGCAGAAATCAGGAAATATTGTAAAATCTTCACTCCATTAGTTCTCCGGCAGTTTCTCGTCAAAGGGTTTTGCACTGAAACACACAGAGGTGTGAAGTTGCAAAACCTATGCAGTAGATATCATGTTAAGCACAGCATGGAAAAGGCTGGATATTCTCTATTCAGGAAAGCACGAATTGTTAATTGCTTGATTAGTCATGATGGCTGTCCAACAAAACCGGTGACATTGGAAATGAGTTTGCTGCACTTGCAGTCTCATTCCATCCGACAATTAATTTTTCTAATCGATCTTAAAATAATTAAACAATATTTTCACTTCCCTCTTTGAAGTCCCCATCTCCAATAATTAATTTCTGTATGTTAATTACAAAGACTTTTACATTAACACAATCTCTATTTTTGACACCATCTAATATATTCAATATTGTCCATACAATGGCTAAGAATCATAAAACAGTCACACAAGTGAACAGCAATGCAGGCAGTAGGTGAAGTTCACACTACCTGCTGACAGTAGTAAGTTTCTGTCTGTAGCAATAATAAGCTGCTTACTCACTGCACACAAATAGAGTGAGAAAGGGGTTAAAGGTTGTGAGGTTGTTTTATATTGTAATTTGCTCATATAAATTAAAGCTTTATATTAGTCTGCATTTCATAAATGTGAGGCATTTCAGTTGCCATGGTTGCTGCTAGTTGCTGAAGAAGTTAACCTGAAAAAAAATTACAGTATTGCACTGCAGGAGAGTGAGCAGGTCCTGTATCCACAGGGGGCTGGAGACCTCCAGAGAAGCACTTAGGAAGTTTGCGTAAGGTCACAGAAGCTACAGGGTGAGATCCTGGCAGTGTTGGCAATGGCTCCCTGGAGTGCCAATCTGCCATACCATCACAGAATCACAATACTCATCCCATCTCCACATCACCTCCCACCCTGTGCTGTTCCTATTGCCAAGCAGCTAACCAACAAGTGTGTTACCTTTTGTGCTTCTCACGATCCTTCCACCCGTCATGACGTTGCCATGAGGGTGGAACTGGGAAGGCACACTAAGGCAGGCAGTTGCACACTGGTCACCTCACTACAGGAAGGATGTGGAGGCCATAGAAAGGGTGCAGAAGAGATTTACAAGGATGCTGCCCGGATTGGGGAGCATGCCTTATGAGAATAGGTTGAGTGAACTCAGCCTTTTCTCCTTGGAGTGACGGAATATGAGAGGTGATCTGATAGAGGTGTACAAGATGATGAGAGGCATTGATCATGTGGATAGTCAGAGGCTTTTTCCCAGGGCTGAAATGGCTAGCACGAGAGGGCATAGTTTTAAGTTGCGTGGAAGCAGGTACAGAGGGGATATCAGGGGTAAGTTTTTTACGCAGAGAGTGGTGAGTGCATGGAATGGGCTGCCGGTGGCGGTGATGGAGTCAGAAACGATAGGGTCTTTTAAGAGACTCCTGGATTGGCACATGGAGCTTAGTAAAATAAAGAGCTATGGCTAAGCCTAGATAATTTCTAAGGTAAGGACATGTGCCCCTCCTACTTCCCTTTCCTCCATGGTCCACTCTCCTCTCCTATCAGATTCCTTCTTCTTCAGCTCCTTACCTTTACCACCTATAACTTCCTGGCTTCTCACTTTATTCCCCCCCCCCTCTTCATTTGGCTTCACCTATCACCTTTCAGTGTGTGTTCTCTCCTCTCCCCCCCCCCCCCCGCCACTCTTTTATTCTGGATTCCTCCCCCTTCCGTTCTTTAGATGCTGCCTGACCTGCTGACTTTCTCCACCATTTTGTGTGTCTTACTTTGCGTTCGTCTTCATTGTTTCCCTGTAGTTGTACAGATAATCATGGAGAATATTACAGGAGAGCTTCAGTTATCTGGCTTTACTACTGGGGAGCAAAGCATCCTGAAATGTCTGTGGTAACTTTGCAAATTGAGCCAATTATACCAGTTGATTAGAGATACTCCTCATACTATTCACAACTTGTTAAGACTACTCCATTTCCACTGTGTTCATGGGTCTTCCACACAGCATTCAACCATGTCAATTCCATTTTCTGCTCTCCTTCCTTCACGCTCCACTCAGTACAAGAATAGGATTCCTCTTGTCCATCTCATCCCCATCTCTTCACATTCTACAGGTGTTGCTGACTTCTGCAATTTCCAAAATCTTCAACTCTAGTAGCACCATGTGTTCTCCCTTACTGCTCTTCAGAGCAACTGTTCCTACCACAAACAACATTGAACTGCAACAGATACAGTGTCTTGCAATTGACCACTTCATACCTCCCCTACACCAAAACACTCATTCCAGGTGAAGGACCAAAATACCTGGTCCTTTTCGATTTAATGGATTGCTCACGATGTAGAACCAAACACAGGTTAAGTTATTACTTGCAAGAAATCTCCATCTAATCTACAATCAGCTTCCAGTTGAGGAGGAAGGTAATTAGGAGCTCAGGATCATTGCCACCACAACACTAGCCTCTCCATCACTGTTCCAATAAATACGATGTAAGGCAGAGGAACAACAACCTCAACCTCACATTGGTTGAGGAATAAATTCATCAACTTCTGATAACCGGCTTTTCTAATCTGTACCAGATATGGCAAGTTCTGGTGTAAGGTAATCAATTTGAAATGTTAGATCTGTTTCTCTCTCCCCAAATGCTGACTAACCTGATAGGAATTTGATCATGTGTTATGTGTCTCTAGTGTGTATCTTTCTCTTCTTTTACTTAATCGGCTCTTTTCTCTCTCCTCTTCCATTCTCATTTATCTTTTCCATTTGTACTTCCTCCAGATAGATCAATTGCCATTAGTAGGGCTTCGCTACCAGCAACCACCAACAACACTATTTGTATCATTCACTCTCTCTTAGTCTCTCCCCTATGAGAAGTATTGCCTTTATTCATTTCACCCCTCACCATTTTACAAAAAACAATCAGTATTTGTTTGATTTCAGATTATGGGCCTGATGCATTAACTCTGTTTACCCCTTCACAGGTACTGCCAATCCTGCTGGAAATTTCCAGCATTATCTGATTCTATAATCACTTCATCAGTCATTTATACCAGACATAAATTAATTGAATCAAGGAGATAATTATTTTTACCAGACTCAAGAGCAACACACACAAACTGCTGGAGGAACTCAGCAGATCAGGCAGCATCTACAAAAATGAATAAGCAGTTGATGTTTCAGGCCTGAAGAAGGGAGGGGGAAGACACCAGAATAAAAGGGAGGAGGATGGGGGGGGGAGGGGGGAGGAGGACAAGCTTGAAGGCGATAGGTGAAGCCAGGAAGGTGGGAAAGGTAAAGGGCTGAAGCCCAGCCAAGTTTGTTTACATTCTTTAAAAAGTCTTGACCTTTGCTTGCTGAGAGGTCAGCCATTAGATGCTGATCTTTCTTGAATTAGTTATAGATTTTAATTAAGTGCATCTGATGTGGATATCCATCTCTTTTTAATATAGTTATTATCTTATTTTTCACAACAAATAAATTATTGGTAATCAACTGACAGAATATCACAAATCTGCTTTATCAGCTGTAGAGAAAGTCTACTGTGAGAGCAGCCCAAAGCTAGGTAAATAAACCAATGGATGTGGTGAGAAAGGGCAGCCTCAGCTTCTGCCTTCTAATGTCATGTGTGTGTACTTGGACGCATCTTCTACATCAACAGAATAGGTGAGACCTCCAACTGGCATTATTTTAATACCAGGTTAGCCAATTCACTTCAATGAGTTGACATATATTAAAATACATCTGGTCTTACTTACTTCAATCTTTAACGATTTTTATTTCTAAAGCCTTTTTTGATTTGTTAGATTCTATTATTTCATCCTACCTATGGAAGGGCAAACGTCCCAGACTAGATAAAGCTCATCTTTAAAAACCTGAAAGGGTAGGAGGTATGGCCTTGCCCAATTTTTGTTTATATTACTGGGCAGCCAACATACGTTGTCTTATCTTTTGTTCTTACTTTTATAATCTGTCTGACTGCCAAATATGGGTGGCAATGGAGCTGAACGCTAATAAGAATCTCTCTATCTCTGCACTTCTGGGATTCGCACTTACTTGCCTTTTGCCTAAATCAATTGTTAATTCAGTTATCAGACATATAAGGACTTATGGGTTTTTCTATGTGTAAACATATTATAGATCAGGTAGTAGGCAATATAACTTCTTTTTTATAAATACAGCTCTGTGGTGATAAAGTTCTTTTTTATAAATCGTAAGGTTAGCTTGGAGTTGGTAGAGGGAGGGTGGGGCGGTAACTAACTTTATACAATTCTACTATGGGTGCTTTCCCTGATTACTATGAACTGTACTTTTGATATGTTTGTTTTGCACTATATAAACCTCTTTATTTTACTATTTTACTCTTTATTTTATTTGTTATGTCGCATTGTAGAAACTCATAAAAAATTAATTAAAAAAATACGTCTGATCTGTAAAATCCAGAAGAAAACTTCTGAGAGAGTTCAAATAACAACATTTCAAACTCTTCTATTCTCTTTTGCTAATGAAACTATCCTGACCTTTCCTTCATGTACAAAATCTTGGCAAACTATAAAAGATTCAGCAAAGATCAAAACGATTATTTCTTTGCTTAAAGATGAATTGCCTAATTAAAATCCAATTTAAAAAGGTACAAGCAAAAGCTTGGATTAGGACTAGTTCATTTTCCATTGTGTCCCAGGATAATACAGCATGTGTATACTTGTGCACTAATTATAAGCTCAGAAGTCAATTTGAAGGACTTGTTAAATTCTTGATTGGGGCAGTTTTGGAGGCTGTTTGAGTTTCTATTTTTCGATGTGCAACTATTTCACAAGTGAATAAAGTAAGAGAGTAAGACATTGTTCACGATGCCTCTAGAAGGCGTTCCAGTTTCTGTGTTGCTTACTGATCGTGGAAGACCTCGAGTGAGCACTGCATACTCTGTCTTCAGGGACAGCTGGACATCAGAAAATGAGCAGACAGTTGGGTAGGCAGATCCATTGATGGCCCACTACACAGACTTGTTGATGGTCAGCCTGGCAGTCACAAGGATAGTTCATTGAGGAGGACACCTAACTGACACCCCACATGGATAGGTTCAACCAGACACTGATATGAAGTGAGCTGAGGTATTATAGGGGGGTGTTCTCACAATTTAACACCATTTCGGAATGTAAGCCCCATGTGATATAGAAACATAATGTGCTAAGCTACTCAGCAGGTCAAAAAGAGTTAATAAAGGGTCAAAGATGCTTCATCAGAAGGAGAGAAAAAGAGTGTGTTAAGCGGCAATGTAGATGGGGGGGGGAGTAAAAATGGGGTAACCATGGAGATAAGCTGCACACAAGATTATCAGGTCAATGAGTCAACGGAAGCAGTTAAAAAAAATGAGAACATAGGCAATGATATAAGGAGGCTATGAAATGCAGAGGAAGAAGACATGCCCAGCAGCCAGGACTGGGCATGTCCTCCACTCCCAGATTAAAAAAAGGAAAAAGGACGGGGGAAGAGAAACTACAAACAAGCTGAATCTACATAACAGATGGATAACTGATTGAGACAGAAATTAAGTTTCTGTGAGCTGTAGAGTTTGATATAGGCAAGAAGCTGAAGGTCCCCTGGCTAGCCTGATGGAATGGAGGAATGTAAAGGGATTAAAATGTGAGCATGTTGGGAGGAAACAGTTAAAGTACAGAGGGCATTAGTGGTGTAATCATGAATACTGCATCAAGTGAAAATTTGTGTTTATCCAAACTGTAAAATCAATAACTATCAGATGGTTCATTTCAAAATCGTATTTACATTTTACAACAATCACATTGTAGCAAAGCAATAAAAGTTTGAGGGGATTTTACATAGATGATAAAATGGGTTTTGATGCTGAAAATCTATTACATGACAATCAAGGCGTAAGAAAATAAAAGTAACCTTTAGTATTAATACCATAATGTTTCTGTAAGTTATGAAAACACTTTCCATTTAAAGCCCTCTCTGCCAATGAACTAGAAATTCCATTTTCCAAAAGTTAACATGCGAATGTCCTGAAAATACAGAATAGCCAATATACACAAAGAAAGAAATGGGTGGAAAAGCAACATTTTCAAGAGGGAAATGGACACAAAATCAATTGAACAGGGAAAAAATAAATATAAAAGCCATTTATAATGCAAGGAAACTTCATTACTTTGCTTTGTATGTCTTTGTGCCCCACACTCACCAAGTTACAAACACTCTGCTGGAGGAACTTCGCAGATCGAGCCACAGCATTTGGGGGGAGGAATATATTGTCAGCGTTTCAGATCGAAAACCATGCATCAGGATGTATCAGTTGCTGCTCAATTCATTGAGTTCCTCCAGCAGATTACTTGTTGTTCCAGATTCCAACATCTGATCCTCTTGCATCTCACTCAATTACCTTTCCTCTGCTTTTGACACATAGACATTTTTACCCTACCAATGGGAATATACACAACCAGGTGTGATTTTAAGCACTTTCAGAAGTGTAAAAAAATTCAACAAAGTATGCTGTTTTATACGATATACACTCTGTGGCCATTTTATTAGGTATACCTGTACACCTCTTCGTTAAAGCAAATATCTCATCGGCCAGTCATGTGGCAGCAGCACAATGCATAAAAGCATGCAGACATAGTCAAGAGGTTCCATTGTTGTTCAAAGCAAACATCAGAATGGGGATCAAATGTGATCTAAGTGACTTTGACAGTGGAATAAATGTTGATGCTAGATACCTCCCAGAAACTGGTAATCTCCTGGGATTTTCACACACAGTAGTCTCTAAAGCAGCGGTTCCGAACTTTATTAATGCCTTGGAGCCTTACCATTAACTGAGGGATCCATGGACCCCGGGTTGGGAACCCCAGCTCTAGAATTTACAGAGAATGATGTGAAAATAAAGCATCAAGTGAGTGGAAGTTCTGTGGGCGAGAACACTTAGTTAGCGAGGTCAGAGGAGAATGGGCTGACTGGTTTCTAACAGGAAGTTGACAGTAATTTAAATAACCACATTTACAACAGCGGTGTGCCGAAGAGCATCTCCGAACACACAACTTTTCAAACCTTGATGTGGATGTGCTACAGCAGCAGAAGTCCACAAACAGACACCCAGTGGTCATTGTATTAGGTACACAAGGTACCTAATAAGGTGTTCACTAAGTGCATGTGTTTGTTTTCTATGCAATGTATTTCAAAATGCAGAGTTATCTGAGACTAGTCAACTTTATTACCCTGTGCAGACTGGTATGTCTCAGCTCTGTGCAGAATGCCTCAGGGCAATTATTGCATCACTTCTGAAGTCATGAATTCCTGACTGATGATGGAAGGAAGCACATTGCATATAGTAAACAGGATTTTGGGATATAACATTAAATCAAGCCTATTTAGGCAATGTTTGTGTGAGATCAGTTAATTTACAATGACATTCCACAAAACCAAGGGGAATGCATTCCAAGCATGTTTCCAAGGTTGCAATTATCATTTGCAAACAGGTAGAATGTATAGTGATTCAGTTTTTAAAAGTTCAGAAGCTGAAGGTTAAATATCAATTAGTCAGCTTGTAATTATTGATTAATTTTCGTACACCATTCTGAGAAATGTTTGACACAGTGCAGTATTTATTTAGTATATTCAGGACTTATATATTTTTGGTTTTAACTGATAAATACCCAAAGTAAAATTCAGCAGAGACAGTCTATGTGGAAAATACTGAATCATTTCCTCACCAGTAACACGCCATGCCAACAACAAATGCCCACCATGCTGATTTCATATTTCCATTAATTTAGTGTAACATAGAAACATAAAAAACCTACAGCACAATACAGGCCCTTCGGTCCACAAAATTGTGCTGAACATGTCCCTACCTTAGAAATTACTAGGCTTACCTATAGCCCTCCATTTTTCTAAGCTCCATGTACCTATCCAAAAGTCTCTTAAAAGACCCTATCGTATCCGCCTCCACCATCATTGCCGGCAGCACATTCCGTGCACTGAACACTCTCTAAGTAAAAAAACTTACTCCTGACATCTCCTCTGTACCTACTCCCCAGCACCTTAAACCTGTGTCCTCTTGTGACAACCATTTCAGCCCTGGGAAAAGGCCTCTGACTATCTACACGATCAATGCCTGTCATCATCTTCTACACCTCTATCAGGTCACATCTCATACTCCGTCACTGCAAGGAGAAAAGGCTGAGTTCACTCAATCTATTCTCATAAGGCATGCTCCACAATCCAGGCAAAATCCTTGCAAATCTCCTCTGAACCCTTTCTATGGCTTCCACATCCTTCCTATAGTGAGGCAACCAGAACTGAGCACAGTACTCCAAGTGGGGTCTGACCAGGGTCCTATATAGGTGCAACATTACCTCTCGGCTCCTAAATTCAATTTCATGATTGATAAAGGCCAATACACCGTATGCCTTCTTAACCACAGAGTGAACCTGCACAGCTGCTTTGAGCGTCCTATGGACTCAGACCCCAAGATCCCTCTGATCTTCTACACTACCAAGAATCTTACCATTAATACTATATTCTGCCAAAATGAACCACTTCACACTTATCTGGATCGAATTCCATCTGCCACTTCTCAGCCCAGTTTTGCATCCTTTCAATGTCCCGCTGTAACCTCTGACAGCCCTCCACACTATCCACAACACCTTCAACCTTTCTGTCATCAGCAAACTTACTAACCCATCCCTCCACTTCCTCATTCAGGACATTTATAAAAATCACAAAGAGTAAGTGTCCCAGGACAGATCCCTGAGGCACACCACTGGTGACCGATCTCCATGCAGAATATGACCCGTCAACAATGACGCTTTGCCTTCTGTGCGCAAGCCTGTTCTGGATCCATAAAATGATGTTCCCTTGGATCCCATGCCTCCTTACTTTCTCAATAAGCCTTGCATGGAGTACCTTATCAAATGCCTTGCTGAAATCCATATACACTACATCTACTGCTCTTCCTTCATCAATGTGCTTAGTCACATCCTCAAAAAATTCAGTCAGGCTTGTAAGGCATGATCTGCCCTTGACAAAGCCATGCTGATCAATCCTAATTATATTATACCTCTCCAAACACACCTACCAAACTCCTGAACATACTAATAAACTCCACCCCATCTGAACCCCTTGCTCTAGGGAGATGCCAATCAATATTTGGGAAATTAAAATCTCCCATCACGACAACTCTGTTATTATTACACCTTGAGTGATAAAAGGTATTTTATCAAAATGGGTGATAAAAGGAATTCGTTATTACTCGAAGAAAAATAAAGCTGCTGGCGCTGAAATGATTAAGAGAAAGTCTAAACTGATCTGTAATTGTAACTACCACTAAATTTCTTTTAGTTGTACCTTACAGAGAAAAGAACATTTGCAGGTTGAATCCGTAATGAAGTAGGCAAATGAAATGTTAGCATTCATTTTGAGAGGATGGAATATAAAAGCAAAGTTGTAATGTTGAGGCTTTATAAGGCATGGGTAAGGCCTCATTTGGAGTACAGAAGTTGGGATGTAATGTTAAAATTATACAAGGCATTGGTAAGGCCAAATTTGGAATATTGTGTACAGTTCTGGTCACCGAATTATAGGAAAAATATCAATAAATTAGAGAGAGTGCAGAGACAATTTACTAGGATGTTACCTGGGTTTCAGCACTTAAGTTACAGAGAAAGGTTGAACAAGTTAGGTCTCTATCCATTGGAGCGTAGAAGGTTGAGGGGGGATTTGATCGAGGTATTTAAAATTTTGAGAGGGATAGATAGAGTTGACGTGAATAGGCTGTTTCCATTGAGAGTAGGGGAGATTCAAACGAGAGGACATGATTTGAGAGTTAGGGGGCAGAAGTTTAAGGGAAACACGAGGGGGTATTTCTTTACTCAGAGAGTGATAGCTGTGTGGAATGAGCTTCCTGTAGAAGTAGTAGAGGCCAGTTCAGTTGTGTCATTTAAGGTAAAATTGGATAGGTATATGGACAGGAAAGGAGTGGAGGGTTATGGGCTGAGTGCGGGTAGGTGGGACTAGGTGAGATTAAGAGTTCGGCACAGACTAGGAAGGCCGAGATGGCCTGTTTCTGTGCTGTGATAGTTATATGGTTATATGGAGTTTTATGAGCAGCTTTGAGCCCTTTATCTAAGAATGGTTGCGCTAGCGTTGGAGAAAGTTCAATCAAGGTTCACAAAAATAATTGAAAGGCTTATCATATTAGGAATGCTTGATGGCTCTGGGCCTGTATTTACTGGAATTCAGAAAAATGAGGGGAAGATCTTATTTGAATGTTGAAAGGCCTCAATAGAGTGAATGTGAGGAGGTTGTCTACTATGGTGGGGGAGCCCAAAACCAAAGGACACAGCCTCAGAATAGAGGGACATCTATTTAGAGTGGAGAAGAGGAAGAATTTCTTTAGCCAGAGAGTGGTGAATCTCTCGAATTTGCTCCCATAGGTGGCTATGCAAGCCAAGTGACTGGGTATATTTAAAGCAGAGGTTGATAGATTCTTGATTTGTCAGGGCGTGAAGGGATACCAGAAGAAGGCAGGAGATCGGGGTTGAGAGGGAAATAGATCCGCCAAATGGCCTAATTATTCTCCTATCTCTTTTGGTCATTTCTTGACAACATGAAATATCTGATTTTGCCGCTTCTAAAAATGATAAAACCTTAGCCTAAATAGAGCAGGTCTTAAAAACTGAAAAAAATTTAAGCCCCAACCACAGATAAGATTTTCAATGCCTCTCATAGCAGAGATGTTTATCAGAAGACAATGTGCTTATTTAGGCTGAAATCCCAGTGCAAAGTTTGAACAACAGCTGGTTGGGTTAATGATTGAAAGAAAGAAGCAATAATCAAGATTTGTAGCACTCTCTGGTTTCTGATTGTTAGGTGTACCAACTTTCACACTTGTTTCTCCTGTCCATTTAGCTAGCAAATACTGCTCTGCCTTGGAAGCATTGGTCACTGAACTTGCTGTAAATACATACATGAATGCAATATTACTAACTAGAAAAATACAAACGTAAAACTCGTATTTCCAGCTTTAACCAAAAGCTAATGTGAATATTTCAAAAAAAAAATGTTTTTGCATGCCATGTCCCCACAATGACAAAGCTACGTTCCCTAAGATTTGGAAAAGAGACTCACTTTGACAGCAGATTTTGTCAAACAGATTAGTGAGATCAGCAATTTCATGATTTGATTGATGATCAAATTAAGCAAAGGCATTGTTTGTGAAGAGCTAACAACTAGTATTCCCAAAGACAAGCACACAAAGTTCTTCAAGATGGATTTTCCCCACTACTTTGCAAAAATGGAGGCAGGAATTTCAATTGGAATGTCAACTTCTCATATCATCTCACTTTCCATTGTTTATTTCCAAAATGAGTTTAGTATATTGTTTTATTATTATCATGTGTACTGAAACACCGTGAAAATCTTTGTATACATGCATTCTATACTGATCATTTACCACATCAGTTCACTGGGGCAACAGAAGAAAAAAAAACATAATGCTGAATATATTTACAGAGAAATAATAGTTCTGGTGGATAATAAAGTGCAAGGCCGTGATGAAGTAGATTGTGAGGTCAAGAATCCATCTTATTTTACAAGGTGACTGTTCAAATAGTATGAGAACAGCAGGCCAATTAATCACAATGAATATTACATTTATCAATTGCGGTCATAATTTTAACTAGTTGTTCAAAATTACAGTAAAGCAGTGACAGTGAATTTTTAAAAACTAACCTACAGTGTATCTCTTCTAAGAATTTGGACATTTATATATCCTTTGACTTTAGGATAGGGAATTAAGGGTTTGTACATGAATGTAGCTATGATCTTACTAAATAACCAAGAGATACATGGAGCTGGCTGGCCTACAACTAGTTGAGTTTCTTATATTCTAATGTTCTAAGATCTCCCCATGCAATGTTGTTAACTTTTCTTTTGGTGCTGATATTATTTTTACTGGCAGCCTAACCCAGTCCAATTTACACATGAGTTACCAACTATGTTTCCCTAACCCAGCTGCAAAGACTAGAAATTAAATGACAATCACCTTTTTCAACGTAGCATAAGAAATATTGCATCAGTTTTGAGCGATATGATGATTTTTAAGTCGCTTCTGGTCATTTGGCACTTCCCAACGTACACTGTATTTACCTGAATTACACAGTTTAAGTATCAGTTCTGTAACAAATTAGATCTTTCCCCTGGCGTTGCATTTGAGTTATCCCAGGGTTATCATCATTAGCAATCCAGAGACGACTAAGTCTTCACTGCACTGTGAGCCAAGTCCTCAGGACTTTCTCCAAGCAGTACCACCTGCAGCAGTCTCTCAAACTCCAATGGGTCTCCTCACCAATCAGCTGACTGGCACACCATCCCAACTGATCCAGATCTGTGTCCCATGTTCCTGCACCAATCTCCCACTAATTATCTGATCTCCTGTGATGGCCCTAATTCTTTAAAACCTCACATATTTCCCCATAAAGCTCTTCTTGTCAGTCAAGGTAACAATTTCCATCCATTGCCCATCAACCTCACCTCTCAGCTGAACAATCCCTTGAACCACCCAACAACCCACCTTCTTGATCACAACTTCAAATACCCCCTTATCCATCCATCTGATGAGTATACTTCTCTCCTCCCACATGGCCACTTACCTGACTTCTGACCTTCACCTCATTCAATAATCTAATCACCAGCCTCACCGTCCCTTCACTCCTGTGTGGCACTTATTAGTCCATGTAAGGTATACCATCCATTAAATAGCCCCAATGGCTTTGGGGCTTCACCACAAATGAGGGGTATAATGGCTGGTCCATATCTGGAATATTCAATATTCACACTGTCTGGAGACTATCTGGAGCATCCATTAAGACACAAAAATCTTCCGTAGCTCTGGGTTTTTCAATGTGGGGGAAGGAGAAGCAACAGAGTTGACAGGCTGATCAAAAGGAACCAGGTTCATCACTCACCTACCAGTAGTGTCTTTCCCTCTCAGATATTGTCTTAGGCCAGCATTAGGCATCTTTGAGTGCATGGGCCGACTGCACATAAATTGTGTAAGTAAAAGAAAATGGCTGGGTGAATATAGGGGACTGAAATTAAAATCACAAAACTTCCTTTGTTCCATTTTTCCAGATTTCCTTAGATAGCGGAGGCAATGTAGCCCATTGAGTCAAGGTCAGATCATACAGCAACATCATTCAAGACTTATTCAAGATGGCTTAATGTCATTTTCTGTCTTTTTCTGGATATTGGTCTTTTTTTTAATTGTTTTTTTTCGGGTTTCTTGTTTTGTGACTGCCTGTAAGGAGCTGAATCTCAGGGTTGTATAATTTATACATACTTTGATAATAAATGTACTTTAGACTTTGAACAAGTGTAAATGCCAACAAAGTAATTGTTGCCCAGAATCCAATACAGCACAAATAACACACAAAAGATAAACCGTACAATAATGACAAAGCACAATAAATATAAATACATAAGATAGCTAATATGCATAGACTGACTGTACTGCATGTCCATAAAGTGACATTAGGCCATACTTAAAGTGACTGACAGGAAATAATAACATAGTGGTGGCTGGGCATGTCGAGGAGTGGGTTAGTGGGTGGAGGTATTGATCGCACTTACTGCTTGGGGAAAGTAACTGTTTCGAGTTAGAAGTTACCCTCTAACTGCCCCAGTAACTTATTCTCCCCATATTCCTATATATTCTACCACCCACCTACACTAAAGCCAATTTACAGTAGCCAATTATGCTAGCAAACTTGGTGGAAAGACCTTTTCATTTGAAGGCGCATACATTATTAGTAAGGTATGTTTTTGTAATAGTTGTTTGTTTATTTATTGGGATACAGTGCAGAGTAGGCCCTTCCGCTACCACAACAATCCTCAGTTTAACCCTAGCCTAATCACAGGCCAATTTACAACGACCAGTTAACCTGCCACTAATATGTGATGGGTTTCTCTTAGCCATCATGTCTTGAAACTGTCACTAAATCTCTGTTGTATCAATAAGTCAAGCATAAAGTACGGAAGCTGACACTGAGAGCTCTGGTCACCTTCAGAAACCCCTCTCTACACAATCACAAGGAGGAGTGGGTCACATTCTCACCTTCTGAAACACTTTCAAATGGGCAACTGAATACTGCCCAGCCCGTTTATCACCGAGGACACTGGTGGGCAAAATAAAAGGCCCTGTGTTCTGCAGCAGCCTCTTCTAATGTTTCCAGATAAAGGAATCTGGCATCTGCATACAAATTAACTTTAGAAATGTAGCTTTTTTATGCAGCTGCAGTCATTTAAATTACACTGCAGCACACAGTATCTTGCCCAAAGCATTCCCTAAATATTCAACATGAAAATTATGGAGAAGTTATTACATAAACCACCTCCTTTAAATCTTCTAGTTGCTGGCTCACTAAGTGGAAAGAAATAGTAAGTTAGAACTGAAAGTAAGAGTAATGACATGGATATATAAAGCAACATTAATGTATTATAAAATATTCCTAAATAATTGCAGAAGGGTTTTATGAGATTTTTACAAGCCCAACAAGACCCTCACTGGCTTTGCTTGCCACAGAGTCTGACTGGCAACTGATATTGGGAAGCAATTAAGGTTCCCTGGCTTCTTTGCTTCATCGTCACTAACATGGTCATTCTGTCATGCACCTCAAAGCCGGTGGTCATGTTAGAACTGACAGTGACTTTGGAAGACCCGATGGAGGCACTTGAGCGTAAGAAGAGCAAGTACCAGGAGCTGATAGGGCAGAGCCAGAGACAGTGGTTGGGGGCACATTGCGAGCCCGTAGAGGCGGGGTGCAGAGGTTTTGCTGGCTACTGTCTGTGCAGAACCTACTCTTTCCTTGGCACTGCAGGGGCTGCAAAGAAAAGTGCCATCAGGACTGTCACGAAGGCTGCTGAGCGAGCTTCCAGTTGTCTATAGATCCATAAGTGTAACCCGCGGACCAGTGCGACTTGGACACAAGCCAGGGACTGCTCAACCCTGGCTGACTGAGTGTGCCTGATGCTGAAAGACCCCATGTCCCCAGGTTACATCACAGTGCATCTTGGGATGCATCTCAGCGTCATTCTTTTTTTTTAGCCACTACCTACACATAGAAGAAATTTAATGTAGCCAATTATCCCATATGGGAGGAAGCCAGTGTACCAGGTCACAAGGAAAGCACATGAATTCTGCACACAGCACCCAAGTTCAGGATTGAACACAGGTGCTTTAGAGCTGTAAATGCAGCAGCACTAACTGCTCCGTCGCCCCACTCATTAAATAGTATCAAGGCATGGCCAAAGGGTTGGTCAAAGTCCTTGGTTCATGGAAGAGAAAGACATAGGGAGACAGGGGAATCTCCAGAGGGTATTCCACAATTTATGAATGGCTGCTTTTGGTATGGCGACCAGCAGCGAAGTGATTAAAATCTGAAATCATCATGAGGCCAAAAGTGAATGCATAACATCATAGGGCTGATGCGTACAAATAGAAGAAGGAGAGAGAGATCTGAGATCTTAAAATGAGGGTGTGGATTTTTACTCAGGAGCCTATAAACACCAGCAAACATAAGGCCATGAATGAACAAGATTTATGAGAGTTAGGGCATGAGTAGTAAAATTAGTGTTAATCATGATGGATTAGTTAAGAATTGAAGCAAGCTTTGTTATAGAGCAGTGTGGTCAACCATGTTAAAGCCATAGGCATTCATTACAGGTCGACCTTCTATAATCCAGCACCATTCGGACCTGAGGAGTGTCGGATTAGTGAAAATGCTGAATTACAGAAGGATCACATTAAGCAATAGCTAACCACTTCATCATACCTTTAAAATATCATGTAAATCAGTACGTTAGTTAATAATGGAACAGAAATATTAAATGAGTAGCAAGTGAAATTTTAATAAAGTAATATACTGTACAGGTACAGATAAAATAAAGGGTACAGGTAAATGTACAGGAATTAACTTATACAGAACAGTTGAGCACTTCCACTTCGAAAGTGATATGTTTAATATACCTTATTATATTATATTAAACTCATTTTTCAAGACGATGATGTTGATGATCCTGACAACCCCACACCTGCAGACATGTAACTTTCTCTGCAAGTGTGGGGCTGTCAGGATCATCAACAACATCGTCTTGAAAAATGAGTCTGAAGCATCAGGAACTGGTGCTGAAACTGGCATAACAGTTTCTTCAAAAACCTTTGATGTTTGTGGCAGCACATCTGGGTGAGCAGAAGCAGAAGTCGGAGAAAGGAGGTCTTCAACACACCACATTTCACGCGACCACCAGGCAGCCGGGGATTCAGCGCTGGGCTCTTCCCTCTTCACTCACAGTTACCGAGGGAATCCTTGTTAGTTTCTTTTCCTCCACTTAGTAATATGCTTAAATTCAACGGGTCACCATGTCTGATCTGAGGCCGTAGGCAGAAGAGAACGGAGTGTCGGCCGGGCGACGCCGGAGGGCATTGCGCAATTGCCAGCAGGTGGATGAGAAGGTGGACCAACCCAGCGCGCGCCAGCTCCCCTGCTGCTGGCGGGTGAGACGGGCAGGTGCCAGGCAGCCACGCCTTACACAAATGATATTAATAAATGCAGGAAAACAAGCAGGAATCGCCTGTCTGTACTTACAAGAGCACGCCAACATGTGAACAGATCTAGCGCAACCAAAACAAAGCGCAGCAGATTGGTACCGTGGCCTGGGAAATTTGATATTACAATTGTGTGGAAAATTTGAAATCAGTGCTGGATTATCGAAGGAACCAGATTACAGGTAGTCGGATTAGTGAAGGTCGACTGTATTTAAATTCACTATTCAAGTTTTCTGTTCTCCTGTGACATTTTTCCATTCATCCTTGGAGTAATCATTTGAAGAAAAAAAAGAAACTTGAAGAAGTTTGTGTGTTCATTTTCCCTTGACTTTAGATATACATTGGATTATACACACCTTCATTAAAACCCAGGAAGATATCCACATAGTTTGTCACTTCAATCAAGTCAGAACTACCTTGAAGTGACCAATTAATGAAAACTTCTGAAGATACATCTTAAGCCTTTCAGGTTCAAACCATCTCAATGTAATCTTGAGGTTCATAAGAGATTTGGAATAAATAAAAGAAGATTTGTTAAAAATACAGTGGATCTTCCAACATCTAAGAGACAACAAATATCCTATCATTTTGAGTAGTGCTTGCTTAATAGATCTAGGCATGAAAGCTCCTTTAAAATTTTAGCAGTTCTGTTGTGTTTTTCCAAGACAGCTATTTATTATTTAAAATCGCTAACAGCTTCTCAGTTTCTTTTTTAAACTGAAATTGGATGTTCTGCACGCAAGCGTGTGAGGAGTTATACACCTATTACATGCCTCTCATTGAGATATGGGTATGATTTCTCCATCAGTTTTAAACTGTCTCATAAATTGCTTCAGACTGTTGTTTTGATGATGGAAATCCACCCATGAAGAACTGCAAAGTGATGTTCTTCTAAGTAATTACTTAAACTCATTCATTTTTCTGAACTGCTTAATTTGTCATGCAAACTCAATAAACACAAATTCTGCCACAGCCAGTCAGGAGAGGTGTCCAAAAATATACCGGAGCTGCACAAGTATAACACCTGTTCAGAAACAAGGGATGGAGCAGTAACTCCGGAAATGGCAGGTCAGTGAGGCAAACATTTATACTAATTAGAAAATACTCTTAAGTAGGTTTAAAATTGCAACTGTAGATATAAGATAGATTTGCATTAATTTATAGAACTGAAACTATGTGCAATCAGGAGACTGCAAACTTTAAAAAAAAAATTAGATAATATACCATTCGATATAAATAATATCGATGTACAAAAATGCATGAATGGTTGTTTAGGGGAGTAATTAGTGGAATTGTAAACTGGCATAGAATATTACAGCACAGTACATGATTCGGGCTATGATGCTGTGCCGACTTTTAATGAACTCTAAAATTAATCTAACCCTTCCTTCCTACATAGCCCTCCACTATTCGATATAAAGGTTTCTTAAATGCCCCTATTATATCTGCCACCACACCCCTGGCAGGAAGCATTCCACACACTCACCACACGCTGTATATAAAATTTATCTCTAACATCCCCCTATATTTTCCTCCAAGCACCTTAAAATTATACCCCCTCATGTTAGCCACTTGGAAAATGTCTCGATCTAAGACTCTTATCAACTTGTACATCTTTATAAGTCATCTCTCATCCTCCTTCTCTCCAAAGAGAAAAGCCCCAGATTACTCAACCTTACCGCAAAAGGCATGATCTCTAATCCAGGCAAATCCTGGTAAATCTCCTCTGCACCCTCTCTAAATCTTCTAATTCCTTCTTATAATGAGGCAACCAGAACTGAACACTATATTCTAAGTGTGGTCTGATCAAGATTTACATTATCTCACAGCTCTTGAACTCAATCCCCCAAATTTTATTTTTATTTTTAGTTCTTTTATTAAGCTACAGCATGGATTGGGCCCTTCCAGCCCCTTGAGCGGCACCACCCAGCAACCCCCAATTTAACCCCAGCCCAATCACGGGACAACTTACAATGACCAACTAATCTACCAATCCATACATCTTTGGACAGTGGGAGGAAACCAGAGCACCTGGAGGAAAGCCAAGCAGTCACGGGGAGAACGTACAAACTCCTTCTAGACAGTGGTGGGATGCTAGTCTAAAACACAAAACCCAAGGAGGGAGATCCAGCAAGTAGTGAAAACCTCGTCAAAATTATCATCTTCATGTGGCTAATCATGAACTAGGTAAACAGGTCCTTCGTTGTCCAACCAGAAGGACAGGAAAAGGACTCAAATGAATAAATTTGCTGAAGCTTACCCCTCTACAAATCTGGATTTATGCATTCTGTTGCTGACAAAATCACCAGTCACTATAATGATATATCGGATTGCACTGACTCCAAGAAAAAGAATGAAGTTATGCCAGATATGCCTGTATAAGACCATAAGACAAAGAAGCAGAAGTTGGCCATTCGGCCCATTAAGTCTGCTCTGCCATTTCATCATGAGCTGATCCAATCTCCCCTTTAGTCCCATTCCCCTGCCTTCTCACCATAACCTTCGATGCCCTGACTACTCAGATACCTATCAATTTCTGCCTTAAATACACCCAATGACTTGGCCTCCACTGCTGCCCGTGGCAACAAATTCCACAGATTCACCACCCTCTGGCTAAAAATTTTTTTTTCTCATCTCTGTTCTGAATGGGCGCCCTGCAATCCTCAAGTCATGTCCTCTTGTACTAGACTCCCCCACTATGGGAAACAACTTTGCCACATCCACTCTGTCCATGCCTTTCAACATTTGAAATGTTTCTGTGAGGTCCCCCCTCATTCTTCTAAACTCCAAGGAGTACAGTCCAAGAGCGGTCAAATGTTCCTCATATGTTAACCCTCTCATTCCCGGAATCATTCTAGTGAATCTTCTCTGAACCCTCTCCAATGTCAGCACATCCTTTCTTAAATAAGGAGCCCAAAACTGCACACAGTATCAATGGTATAAAACTGAGAAGTCAGATAAAGTGTATCATTGATATTGATCAGGAATGCCTGTGGGATAATGGTGAGTCAACCAACAAAAAGCAAGTGTAGATGAAGCTGCAACTATCGCCCAGCATGCACTGAATTTCTGCACTGAAGAGTGTAGGTGTGGAATTCAAGAATCTGTTGATGTAATAATGTATATTTGAGCAGTGGCATAAAAGTGCCTTTAAAAATCTGACTTTCACTTAATATTTTAGATCATTAACATCTCCTCTGTTTCCTTTTTTGGATGTCCTGCATGCAAGTGTTATATACCTTTCATTGAGGTATGATTACTCCCGCAGTCATAACTTGTCTCATGAATTGCTGCAGACTATATGTTTATCTGATGAAAATCCACTGGCCAAGAACAAAGGTTACCTCTTCCAGTTAATTACTTAAACTCATGCATTCATCATTTTAACTGGTTATTATTCTCTTGGTTAAAGAAATACAAATACAATATTGCAATATTATTATTTAAGTATTTGCTTTCTCACACTACTGCTCATAGGCTCAAGCGGATTAGCAAATGGATGATTAAACGTTTAAACACAGAGAATCTCAAAAGTCCAGCTAAGCAACCTGAACCTACTCCTAGCGAAAAATTCAAAGTTAGAACATTTTGGAAATGCAAAAACAGCTTCAAAAATGGAATGAAGAATGGAAAGGATTATTGGAAGTATTCCTGAAGTTTAAAGATTAAAAGGTCATTGTGTGATTGACAACAGTGATAACTAATATGAGAAAACAACACCCATGCCCCCCCACAAAGAAGTTAATAAAACACCTTTGCACTAAATTAAATAATTTTTCTGGACTACAACTTGCATTAGCTTCCAGCAGTACATTCTCCAGCTAGAGTTAAAGACTAGCCCCATGTCAATACCAACACCTAAAAATATCCCATCAACTGATTACATGGATGATAAGTCAGAAATGGTCATCCCATCTGCCAAGTTAGTCCAACAATTCAAAGCAATTCTCAGAGTACCTTTATCTCAGTCATTTCACTCTCTTCAGCACTATCTCTGTAGGTGTATATGATCTCCCTGAGACCATTTGGGTTTACTGTGGGTGTTCCAGTTTCTTTCCCCCCTCCCAAACGCAAGTTGATTCTGAGGTTAATGGGCCTTTCTAAATTAAGTCTCCAAAGTCACAGGTAGCAGGTTCATGGAATATTAATGGTCATTTTTAAAAGAAGAAGTTAAGTGGAGAAAGAAGATTAATGAGATTGCTCTGAGAAATGGCACGGACTTGATGTCATAAGAAAATATGATTACTGAAAGTTGAAAAAAAATCAGTTTGCAAACAAAAAAATTCAAAGCACTGTTTAGCTGTGATTTAATGAGTGGGATAGATATACAAGGTATTTTATGAATACAACTTTTTCTTTATTAGTTGAAAAGATACAAAGTAACATACTGAACAGATAGACAACATTTAACTTGTAGTGAAAATTCGATGTCCTGTGAATTCCAAAATGCAACAAGAATTTGTATTTATTATTTTTCAAGATAAAGTTTAATCAGTAATGCCTCTTTTGGTAAACTGATGAAAAGATACCTATTAGCAGCAAATAATATTATCTTTGTGGTCTTGACACAAGTGAGACTTGCAAGAAGAAGAGTTCTCTCAAATTTTCTAAGTCAAGCAATCCAGGCCCAGTCATTAAAATTTAGCATTGAGCTATAATGTGTAAGGATAAGTGGCAAACATATATCGACCAAGCTAAAAAATTCTGAGAAATGTTTTGAAGATTCAGTCATGAGGTATGCTGTCTTCACCATTAGTCAATGATATTTCAAACCATCTAAAGTAGAATGTAGAAAGTTAAAAACTGGCCTATTGTTTTACTGTCCCTTAAAGACTGAAGCTGAGGATTTAACTATAATCAGTAATCAACATAAACTTCTTCCATTCCTATTTCCTTTTAAGTGCTATCATGAGAAGCATTCTTAAAGAAACAAACATGCGAAGTGTTGCCTATCCTTAGTATCACAACCATGCACCAGAGCACATGCATGCAAAGCCAGAGGTTAGTCAACATATTGTGAGCTTTCAGAAACTTCATGGCATTATTTTTCATGTTTCTTTCTGTAGATTTCTCTTATCATCCCATCCTTTTCTATCTTTATTTCATTCCTGTTACATGATAAAAATCTAATCTATACTTTTTGCCCTTGACTCTGATTATCCCACTGAGGATTCTTCCAACTGATTGGTTGAAAAGCCCTGGCTACTCTTGCTTGCTTCACAGATGCCCTGTGACATTGGATTAGATGTGGAACTCGAGCAAAAGCACGAAAGGCAGCAGACTCCTGCAGATAACTTCAACAAGGGGAATAGCAAGCATCATTATTTTTTTGTCTTGCAGCTGATCACAAGTCTGAACCATTCTAACACATATTGTGCATTTTTTTAAGATCTGGCCTTCAGAAGGGTGGACCCAAACTAAACTTTTTTCTTTCAGATTAATAAAGTAGAAATAAATGCAAGTGGAAGATTTAATACCCTACATCTCTCACATGCTTTTAAAGTTTAATTTTAACCTTGTGGTTCTTCATTATTTGTACGCTACTTGGAATTGCCGTTATCTTTATACCAAGAAACTTACTTTAAAATGCAAGCAGTTTAACTGGCTTCCTTCAGAAAGCGAATTTATAGGATTTGACTGTGAAGATTAGAAGGTTACGTGCTTGGACTTCTGCCTGTGCCATCTTACCAACAGATATAATAAAAAGCTGCTCTGCACCTGAGGCCTGGGATAACAAACTCTTACCCAGAATTTCTCTTTAGTAGGATAATAAACACTGCATAGGTGTCATCTATAAACCAAATTGAATCCATCATGCTCTCATGGTAAATTAATCTGCTTTTACATGAAGTATAGGAACAAGGGACAATTGAGATATAAGTTCTCAAGGAATGTAGGAGGTGATGGAACTATCTAAAATCCAAATGTGCAACTGAGTAGTGAAGACCTTTAAGCTGGAATGAAAGTACCTTCAGCCAAAACTTTGATACCTATCATTTCTTCAGAATTCATGCTGTACTGTGATTTTGGCCTGCTGACTTCCGTTTGTAGATACAACCACTCAATTGAGTGGCATTGAGTGCCGAGTACTGTTCACTCTAAACTGTGCAGGTGTGCAGCCGCACAGTAACTGAAATGCTCCCGCGCACGTGGCCTTTGTTGCCTTACAGCTGGAATTTTCTTTTATATAATGCTTCATGAAAGTGTGGCACAGTTTTCAGGTCATGTAAAAATTTCCTGCTCAGAGCAATGGTTGGTCTGTGCAGCTGTGAAAAAAATTAAAGGGAAAGTTGGTGCCAAGTACAGATATGTGATTGCACTGGAGCTTTATAGAGATATGGCCAGGAATGAATAAAAGATGTATCTTTGTGAAAAGATTAGATAAGATAGGGTTATTTTCTTTGGAACAGAGAGAACAGTGAAGACTTATTTATTGGGTACTGACAGCCCTAGATAGAATAAACAGGAAGTATCGGTTTCTTCACCAGAATGGTCAGTCACTAGGACACCGATTTAAAGTAACTTATGAAAGATAAGAGAGGTGATAAATAAAAAAATGTTGTACAGTGTCGTGTAAATCTGCAGTTCACTGTCCCAGAAAGTGGTAGAAACAGAAGCCCTCCCTTGACTTACAAAGAATTTGGGTATGTACTTGATTGCCATGCACTGGAAATAGGATTTGTCTGGGTTGTTTTTTTGCAACTGACACAGACAAAATGGATTGATTCGACCTGCAAATTTTGTATGTTTATTTTGTTTCTTTAGTTTAACTGATTTGCCTTGATTAGTTAGTCCCTTTTCCATTTAGTGGCTGCTCCTTTGACGCTTGTGCTGGTTTCTCACTTTAGCCATCTCCACGACGTCCCGCCTCCACCCGAGGCCCCTTCACGACCCTTCTTCTAGCTTAGGAACAATTACATTTCCTAACGTTTTCAGGACTTACGGCCTGAACGTTAATTGTGAACCGCTGAAGCTGCTTCACCCGTTTTGAGCATCTCTGCAGGCTTTAGATCCCGTTAATATTTACTATGGACTCTTGTCCCCTGGCCCCGTAAGCTAACGTCCCTATTGCTGAAAACTTAGAATGCCGAGGTAACCAGATTAATTACAGACTTGTAACTACCAGAATAATACGCGCCAACTACATTGATTCACTGTTGCAAATAGACTAATAGGTTTAATTATTTAGCTCTTAATAAGCCAGACACTGTGGACCTGCTTGTGAGCTATCAGCATGCTACATAGATCACATCAACCCACCGAGGTCACGAAGCAGGTCAAAACTTCATTAGCGCGACCATTTCGTTTGTGTACACGTGCTGAATGATGCACCTGCAAAGCTATCACGTAAAGACACTTACTAACAACGTTGAAGGCTGTGCGAAGACACAATTCTTCGTGGTTCCAAAGAAAATTCCAAACGGAATTTCGCATAGCAATCCAGAAGCGATAGAATCCAGCGACCTAAGAACTTCCTGGGCGGGCAACACGCTTTCTTTATTCAAAAAACGTGAAGATTAGCGCTCTTCATTCCATTGTAATGTAAGGGTTTGCATCAACAACCATCCTCCAATTCTCTAATATCTGCAGAATTAAACCCGATCTACTCAGGATCTCCGCGATATAGTTGGATATCTCTGAAATATTGCATGCATCACACTACAACCGTTATGTCCGGGTGTCGCCGCTCATTTCCACGAACACATACTAGCAGACGGTGCGGTTTTCCCATGAAACGTTATATCCTTCCCCCCCACACACACTCCCCTTGCCGGACTAGCTGAGCATTGCTGGCATTCTCTGATTTTATTTCAGATCTTCAACGTCTGCAGTTGGTTTTATCTTTTTGAATTTTCCCTATTTTCGTCCCGTTTAAAACATTCCCAATTAACACATGTCCAGAGCCAATTCCGAATGGAACCCCTCTGATCAGTCAGTCCAGAGACAGGATTAAAGTGAATAGCTACGTTCAGTCTTATGCCAGGAATGAGACCGAAGGAGGCAGGTACGCCAGGTTCGCCGTACCAATTGCCGTCCCGAGCAAGCGGCAGACACAAGAGACAGTAGATGCAGGAATCCGGAGCAATAAACTGCTAGGGAACTCCGCGGATCTGCGGGGGGGTGGGAAGAGATTGCCAGCCGGTCCTTCACCTGGTGAAATAAAACTGGCCGACTCGTTCACTGCGAATTGGTTTTTAAAAAAAAAACACAATGTTAGTGACACGATCCTGTCGGTCGTTCAGAAATTTAAATTACTTTCACCCCTAGTCTAGAAACCCCGCACTTGAGTTTACGGTTTCCATTGGATCCCGGTAGACTGAGCCAGAGCTGACACTCGGCGGGTATTTCCTCATCTGAACTGGGCCAGACCCAATACTCCACAATCATTGATAACCCGGACCACAGCCCTCATTAACCCGGACCAGACCTCGGTACTTCAGTGCGCCGGGTTAGACCCTGCCGCTCCTCTCCCCTAACACCGGCGTTGCCTGTTTATTTCCCAGTGTAACTCTCCAGTGTCTGGCCCAGGTAGATCCGGATTAATCTGTCCTCGCGAAAAAAAGGGGTTTGCACAGAATCGGGGGAACTCACCGATAGGAAGCGTGTGCGCTTCGCCCGCGCGGCTGACAGCAGCTCCACTTCCCTGAACGAACTGCTGGTAAACAGGGAAGCTGCCCACTCGCATTGCTGCTTCAATTTTCCTTCAAATTTACGCTCAGACAGCCGCCTGCTGCGGAGAGTGGGAATTACCGCTCGCACAATGCCGCCCCTGAATCGACACCTTCGGGGTTCTGGCGAGGAACAGGGAGGGCACGCTGACCTCACAACTTCTGTGACCTGGCCAGTGTGGAGTCCAAGTGCTCGACTTGTTTTCTCCGGTCTCCTCCCGCATCTCCCCTAAAAGTGTGGATTAGGAGATTAACTCGCCACTCCAAATCACCCCTGCTGCTTAAAAGAGACGCTGAATTTGCCGCGACGAGTTGCTGAGAATATGGGAAAAGTAAACAGAATGGTGGGGGCTCAGAAGACTGCAGGTGCTAGAATCTGGGTGGAGAAAAGGGCAAACAGCTGGTGGAACTCAATGGGTCAGGCATCATCTATAAAGGAAAATGGACAATTAATGTTTTGTGCTGAGACCCTTCATCTGGACTGTCCCCTATACAGAGGCAGCTTAACCCGTTGAGTTTCTCCATTAATTTGTTTTATTTTTGCTCAAGAATAGGTTAGAGTACTTATTATATGTAACATTAATAAATTCAATAACTTTTAAAATGGTTTTATTTGCATTTTAGAAGTCCACAGTTTTTTTTTCAAGTTGGATACTAATACTTCACCAAAGTTAAAAGACATTTGGACAGGTTGGGAAAGATTTAGAAAGATTTGGTCCAAGCATAGATAAATTAAACATCTTGATCAGCATAGACAAGTTGGGCTGAATGGCCTCTTTCACTGCTTTATAACTCTTATGACTGTAAGTGCCCTTTATTTCTATCTGCTGTTTGCTGGTGGACTGCAGCAGTCTTTGTTGCAAGATTCTGCTGCCTACACAAATGTCAGTAACAGCCAATGAATGAAGTGGTTGATTGTTCATTTCTGAGGAAGAAAACAGAAAATACTGAAAATATTCAGCAGTCAAGCAACATCTGTGGCACAGAGAAGGACAGAGATGGCATTTCAGGTCTAGGACTTTTTGCACCCTGAGTAATGAACTCAGTATTAGCTTTTCCAATGTTTACTGTGGCCCTGGAATCACAGTCATTGTGAACTTCACTATCAAACCCACTACATTTAAATTAGTAAAGAGATTCAATACTCTCTCTGTAGAACCCATTGGTAACAATTGCCTGCCATGTAAATACTTGTCAACCTTTTGCATCCTGCCACTGAGGCAACATTGCTTTTCCATATGCCCTGGAATCTCATGCAACAATTTTTTATGACCAGCTTGCCACATGAGACCTTGTCAAAAGCCACCCTGATATCACAGTAGACTAAATCTGACTCCCTCTACCCATTAACTCCTCAACAAAATTCAATTAGTCAGACATACACATCCCATAAAACCATACCATCTATGAGATGTATGCTTTTTGAAATAAAGAGTTGTATTGTCCCTCAGAAGTGTTTCCAGTAATCTGCCTATGATCAAGGTTACAGTGAACCATTTGCTTTATCCTTTGCTGCTGTTTTTATGAGTGGGCCTCTAATCCTCCATCACTAATCCTGTAACCAGGGATGTTCAAACAAAAATTGTCAGAGGGAGACACAGGAAATGCCGGAGACCTGGAGCATCAAACAATCTGCCGGAGGAATTGAACGGGTTTGGCAGCATTTGGGGGTGGGGAGGTAGTTGTTGATGTTTCATATCAAGATCCTGCATCAGGATGAAGAGTGGAGAGAAAAGAAAGCCAGTATAGTGAGGAAAAGGGGGAGGGGGGAGACGGGGGGGGGGGGGGTAATAGGCGATCAGTAACCCCTTAATACCAGTTTCCTGTTCTAAACTCCATTACATGACAGAATTCCTCAGTAAGTACAACATGGATCTAATCCAGATCTTTAGTAAAGATAACTGCAAAGTATTAATTAAAACTTCTGCCCATGTACTCTCCCTCTGCACACTGAGGCCACTTTTTTAGGCGCCTCCTGTACTCAATATTGTGGCTGCTGAGTTCATTTTCATGGTTTCTGATGCTGTAGTGCATCCTTTTCCAGGATTGATATGTTGTGCATTGAGCAATGCTCTTCTGCACACCACTGTTGTAATAAGTGGTTACTGTATTTGAATTACTGTTACCTTCCTGTCAGCTTGAATCAGTCTGGCCATTCTCCTCTGACCTCTCTCATTAAAAAGACATTATTGCCTTTCACTGGATGTTTTTTTCACTTCTCGCACTATTCTCCATAAACTGTTTTGCGTGAAAATTCCGAGGGATCAGTACTTACTGAGATACTCAAACCACCCCATCTGGCACCAACAATCATTCCACAGTCAAAGTCACTTAGATCACACTTCTCCCCATTCTGGTGTTTTGTCTGAACAACAACAGAACTTCTTGACTTTGTCTGCATGCTTTTTTGCATTTAGCCACTTGATTGGCTGATTTGTTATTTGCATTATCAATCAGGTATACCTAATAAAGTGGCCACTGAGTGTATGATTTTGATCTCTATTGTACCCTATTATTTCCATAATCATCTTTCTTTTCTTTAATATGAAAAAAAAGATCGTTTGATTTTTCAAGCATTATTATTGTTATGCCTTCTGTGATTATGATTACCATGACAGATCTATTCTCCCAGTGGTATTGCTTCCATTAAACAAGATCTTTCTCTAAAACTAAATCCAGAAGGGGAGGGGATGGAAATTGGCTATCAATGGCCTGTGAGATAGACTGGAAAGTAGGGAAGGTGTAAAAGGGCCTGGATAGATCATGAGGTGAGAGAAAGAAACAGAGAGGATGCAGGTTACCTGAAATTGGAAAATTCAATGTTCAGGCATTTGGGTTATAATATGAAAGTCTAAAACAAGAAACCAGCTTGGATAGCTCCAGCATTAACAGAGAAGAATTGCAGGTTGCCTGTTTATATTTATTGGGCTTATCCTCCATCTCTACATTGCAAAGAATTTGTTTCCAATGCAATATCAGAGCTAAATACGGATATTAATTTTCAATTGGGAAGAGGATAATAACAAAGCAAGGAGAAAAATAATTTGGGAAATAGTATGGAATTAAGAAATGTAGAGTACTGAATCTAGTCATTCAGCCAAACCCATCCTTATGGGAGTTATCCAGCTTTTATCAGAATTAACCTTTATTCTCTGTTCCTTTATATATTTAAACTCACCTTTAAATTAATTGCTACTGTTCTCCTTCGTCTCTCTGCATTTTCACCACACTTTTGTCTGATTGATCCTGTGTTTGATTTCTGGGTGACAATCTTTAGACTGATGGTCTCTAGTTCTGTCCTTCACACAAGTGAAAGGATTTTCTGTGTCCAAAACTCATTTAGTTCTTTTGAAGAGGTAATTAGATAATTTTAATTAGCTAACCTTTCAGTTTTCTCTTTCAAAATACAAAACTGCCCGGCATATCTTATCCTAAAACTTACAGTTCTGAAAGAACTGGAAATATTCATAACACCTTCTTTAGTACCAATATAGCTTTTTTCTTCTCTAATATAACAGCTGGGACTGTACATAGTACTCCAAAAATGGCCTAATCAAGGCTTAAGGTAAAGAACAGCATATGGTTCAATTCCATCCCTCTGTAAATAAATAATTCTTCATCATGGCAATATTAACCTGCAGTGCAACTGTATTTTATGTGTTTTTCTTTTTTTACACACTTCGTTGTTCTATTGCATTTTGATTCTTATTTTAAAAGGAAATTGTGATCTGCTTTTGTCCATGTTGGGATATATTTGCCTGCTACAGCACGGTCCTGTACAGTTGCACAATTGTGCAAATTGTGGCAGGTCTCATTTTTGCCAGCTCGCTCGCTTTGGTATCATATGCAAATATTGAATTTGGATTTCTTGTTCCAGAGTCTGGATCATTAATACAAGTTGTGAACAATAGTGATCTCAGGTCTCATATTCATATGGCCTCACTTCCAAGCCCACGCACCTGAGAATTTAGTTAGAGGATCACAGTTTTAGTGTACTGTTCTGTTCTTTCTCTTCCCAAACCCCATCTGCCGGATACTCTATAACCATAGCATTGAACCTGCATTTTGGTTGGCTTCCCCGCAGTCCTTTTCCTTGTCCTCTTAAGAATCACAGTGATTAAGGCCAGATATTTCCTGTAAATATCATCAAGGTGAATATAACTGTGTGCTTGCAGGTTCCCAGGAAGCCTGCATTGACATAACTTGTCTATTTTGATTTACTTGTTCATTGATAACATGAATTAAAATTAGCAAATCTTAATTAAAAACAAAAGTCTTTCCAATTTACCCTCCAATCCCATCCCTGTGTGAGGTGTGACATTATCTCAATGGATTTCCCCCTTGTATTAATTTTCTTGACTGTTGTCTTTAAACTACTTAAGTCAATGTTTTCAATATATCCTTTTAAGGGCATTCTACAATTTGTTGTTAATTATTTTGAAAGGTCATTCAATTAACAATGGTTCAGTTAAAACAATATATGTGTGCCAAATTCAGTGTCTTCCAAGTCTGCTGCTTCTCACTTATGTTAAATATGACTCTGTGATTTTCCTCCATGTTTGTTGAATTAATAGGCTGTGCTAGGTTGATATTGTGCTGTTTTTAAACAGCTCTTATTCCCACTTTTTTCACTTGCAGTGTCCTCAAGTATTGAATCAAAGTATGTGGAGCTTTACTTTATTTAGGACCATAAGACTATAAAACATAAGAGCAGAATTAGGCCATTGGGGTCCGCTCCACCATTCCATAATGGCTCATTGATTATCCTCCTCAAACTCGTAACCTTTGACAACCTTACTACTCAAGGACCTATCGACATCTACTTTAAGTATTCCCTATGACTTGGCCTTCATAGCTATCTGTAGCAATGAATTCCACAGATTCACCGCCTTCTCTTGGTGAAATCCCTCCCTATCTCTGTTCTAAATGGATGTTCTTTAACTCTGAGGCTGTGCCCTCTGGCCCTAGACTCCACCAATATAAGAAACATCCTCTCAATGCCCACTCCATCTAGGTCTTTCACTATTTGCCTATCCAATGACAGCTCATCTTTCCTTAGATAAGGGGCACAGAACTGCACACAATATTGGAAGAGAAGCCTCATCAGTGCTTTATAAAGCTTCAACATTACACCCTTGCTTTTATATTAGAGTCGTCTCAAAATGAATGCTAATTTTGCATTTGCCTTCCTTACCACAGACTCATTTGGCTACAGATCACTGTCCGAGGACTCAGTTTAACAGAGATTCCAAACAATTGGATATCCTGGGCACATTTGCTGAAGATAGATTTCACAAAGGGAGTGGGTGGGATGTGATGGTATTAGTTGAAATATTAAATCTGTAACAGATGATTTCACTAAACATAATCTTTCAGCACAGATTTAAAAATACTCTTAAGATTTACATATTTTCTGCTCAATTTTACATGTTTTACTTGAAAACTGACAAAATAGTTTGTACTTCAGTGAATTTTCTTTCATGCTTGCTTGTGGAATTAATGCAGTCATATAGAAAACTCTGAAGCAATGTTAATAGTTGCTCTGCAATACCACACCCATCTGCAACTTGATGACCAAAGTTCAGCACATGCCCCACTTAAAAGATGAGCCAATTATCGAAAATGAAACAAAAACGATCACAGATCTGGTGATGTATTTTAATTGATCAACGATGAAGAGGAAAAAGAATTAGTTTTTATAAACAAAGATGAGAAAATCTGCAGAAGCTGGAAATCTGTGTGTTGCTTAGTGTTTATAAAGCATTCTTCCTGATGTCAACGTCATTTCACAATCTATTAATGAGGTTAAAATGCAGTTACTATCTTTCCACAAACAAATACAACAGCAATGATTGTAAAGTTGCATATGCTGGAAATTTGAAACCAAAACAAAAAATGTTAGAAATACTCAGCAAGTAAGACAGCATCTGTCGAAAGAGAAACAGTTGAACTGAGAAAGGCAGTTAGTTCAGCTGGCAGAGAAAAAGAGTTTCTCTGATAAAAGTCAATAAAGTGACTATTAAGGGGCAGGTAAATTCTTTGTTACTGTGTTGCAATATTCTGAACAATGTGTTTAAATTGTGTAAACGGGCCTAAAGGACACACCCAGTGGCCTGAATATATCAAATGAAGGGGGAGAAAAGCAGAGAGATAGCAGGTTAACAGTCTTAATAGAAAAAGAAAAAGTGAGTTATCTAAAATTGGCAAAGTTGAGAAATTGGATTATCATGGAGTACAGCAAAGAAACAGGCCCTTTGGCCCATCTAGCACATGCTGAGCCATTTAAACTGCCTACTCCTATCAATCTGCACTGGGACCACAGCCCTCCATACCGCTACCATCCATGTACCTATCCAGACTTCTCTAACTACGGAAATCAGGCTTGCATGCACTACTTGTGCTGGCAGCTCATTCCACACATTGTAAATTGAATTTAGTTGCTGGTGCTGAAACACTAATTTCCCATTTTACCACCCCTCCCACCCCGTACTAAACCTGCCAAAGTGAATGGTGACTAGGGAAAATTAGCACATTTAACTGAAATCTCTGGCTACTCTTACCAAAGCAATGTCTCTCAACATTACCATCACTTGCTACGGAAATGAACACTAAGTGCGGGAAACATACCACATCTCCCAATAGCCCCATTCTTTGTTCTTCTATGCAACAGGAAAATTCACTGACATTTCAAAGAACATACTCTCCATCATTACTCACATAGAATCTTTACCAAACTCAAACTTATTTGCTGACTTTTATCTTGGGCAGAGAGAGGACACCACTGATGAAGTTCTCATAAAGCATCCAAAGTGAGATTGTATCAGTTCAGATCTGGTGTCCTTCTCACTTGATTAAAAGAGCATGTTAATAGTCAGGATAGCAAAATAAGAGCAGGACAAAGATGGATACATGTTTCAATTAGTGTTAACTGCTTACAGCAATAGGAATACACAGCTTGGAGTAGAGTTCTTGCTTCAGATGTCAGTTCCTATTGCATACATGTGAATTTTGTTAATTAGCTCCTCAAAGTTGAATTGAAAATGATGTCCCAATTAATGTGTTGAAACAGAAATTTACTTACAAAATGCTACATTGAGAGTATCTTCAAGAGATAGCATCCATCACTGAGGACTGTTACCATCTGGGACATTCCCTCTTCTCATTACTACCATTGGGGAGGAGTTACTAGTGCTTATTCTGTAGACCCATAATCAGCTGCTTGCTTCACCTCTACCATCAGATTTCTGAATGGTCTGTGAATCCATGAAGACTTTCTCATTATTCCCTTTTTCTGCACAATTTACTTTTGCACTTTATAGTAACTTTATGGTACTGCTGCTACAAAACAATAAATTTCATCTTATTTAAGTCAGTGATCTTAATCCTGATATTATTGCAAGCAGAGAAAGAGGGGATCTTCCAGACCTGTGATTGCATTAATTTTTTATTTCCTGCTCCAGGTCCAGACAATAAAGAACAAAAGCAATAAAGAGTTTTATATATACTTGAGCCAAATTTGAATGTGCTATATATCGAAACAAACTGTAAGCATCCACGCTTGCTAATTTCCAAAATCAATGTGAATTTTATATCTTTAACCTTTGAAAGGAAGCAACAGTTGAAGGGGAATTTTAGAAGTGGATATGCTCAGAATATAAAAGAACATCATATATCTTGTGATGGTTTATTATGCACTGAAATTGCAGAGGCCTAGAGTATAATCAAATTTACCCAACCCACATTTACTGGAGGAAACATATAGGAGGATTGAGAGCAATGATTCCCCATTTCTGTAGTTAACGGAAGGCATTTCCTATCGTTCAGAGATTTTTTTTTCTGCCTCTATTTTTTTTTCCTACTTCTGATGGTTTGGGAGGTTTTTTTTTGCATCATTCCATTTGCTTTTGGTCTGTAGATTTGTTGTGGCATTGTTGGACTTTTTTTATTGTTTTGTCTTACCCATGGTTCTGGTTCAAATTGAAAGTATAAAGAAGTTGAAATTTTATTTTAGGTATCCCAAACTATTGTGATGCCCATTCCTCTTGTTCTCAAGGATTTGCTGCAGCTTATGAGGAGTTTGTAGAACAACGGCTAAATGGAAATCATCTTTCACTAGAGACACAAAAATCCAGAGCAACACATAAGATGGTGTGATTATTCAGGCTGTCTCTGGTGAAACCCACAAGAGACTGGAAGAACTCAATGGCTCATGCAGTATCGATGAAGAGACATAGACTGTTGACATTTCAAGCTGAGACTCTTCATCTGGACAGATGAAAGGTCTCAACCAAAATGTTGTCTGTCCATTTTACTCCATAAATGCTGCCTGATGGCAGAGTTCCTCTAGCATCTTGAGTCTTCCAGCAAAGAAGGCCTGAATAGACCCAGCATTATCCAAGTCAGTCCCTAAAGCTCAATTGAAAAGCTACCTTTGGATTGTGGTCCTGACATGCAATCTAGTGATATTCAAAAGTTAGTTGATTTGCTGCACGTTGAAGGAACAATTGTAGAATAATATGTAGGCATTTGCGAAGTGGAATGAGACATCATTATATGTCTGATCAGGTAACAAACTTGAATAGCAATAATTCAGCATGTCAAGTCTTTTGAAGAATGTGAATTGCAAGGTTTTAATTAAATAGATTTCATTGTTTGTCTTACAAAGGCATATAAATGTCAGAAATGCACAAAAGACAAACTTACAAGTTTTATGAAGGGCTTCCAAGAACAAGCAGTAACTATTGTAATGACAACATTTTGAATTCCATGAGAATTTTCCCAAAAGATGGTATTGCCACGTAGCCTTCCCTCGCTATCAATTCTTGTCAGTACCTCTAGTTGAACTGTCTTTTTGTGTGTTTCCCCCTAGCCGTCAGTCTGTGGTTTTGTATTGCCATGTGCTCCTGTCCCCACTCCTGCTCTACTCCGGCCCCTGTATTACTGAGTATTCCGTCTCTCATCTGTTTCTTATTATTACCTGTTTTACCACTACTTGTATCTCATTCTGCTCCACCCATCATCTGCCTCTCTGTTTATTGCTCAGTGTACTTTAGTCCTGTGTGTTCACCTGTTTGTTGTCAGATTGTGCCAGTGAGTTTTCCAGCATTTGAATCTGAACTCTGTCTGAATACCGACTCTGCCTGTTTCCCAATTCTGGTTTTTGGATTTCTCCGGAATTTTTGATCTTTGCCTGAAGCTTTGTGCTGAACTTGTTGCTGCCCCCCCCCCCCCAGTAAATATCATAGTGTGCACAATCCATGGTCTGTGATTGGGTCCCTGCTTTAGCGTCCTGACAGTTCAATAATATGAATTATCTTTTACATTTATTCTGAATCTTGACAAACAGTATAACGTAGCATTACATCTTGTCATTCAGTTGTTCCCAGCCAGACAGGATCTGCTGAAATGCTTAAAATATTCTTGCATCTGATACACACAGATTACTACAATATTCATTTCACTTTGAATGTTATTTATCTCTTTCTTTGATTAACTTCTTTGTTACCCAATTTGAATCTTGCAAAAGATTATGGTATGAGGGCATAGATTCTTAATTAGGGCTTAATTAGGAAAGGGAAAAAAGATTATGAGAGAAAGCTGGCAGGGAACATAAAAACTGACTGTAAAAGCTTTTATAGATACGTGAAAAGAAAAAGATTGGTCAAGACAAATGTAAGGCCTTTACAGTCAGAATCAGGTGAATTGATCATAGGGAACAAAGACATGGCAGAACAATTGAATAACTACTTTGGTTCTGTCTTCACTAAGGAGGACATAAATAATCTTCTGGAAATAGTAAGGGACCGAGGGTCTAGTGAAATGGAGGAACTGAGGAAAATATATGTTAGGGAAGTGGTGTTAGGTAAATTGAAGGGATTAAAGGCAGATAAATCCCCAGGGCCAGATGGTCTGCGTCCCAGAGTGCTTAAGGAAGTAGCCCAAGAAACAGTGGATGCATTAATGATAATTTTTCAAAACTCCTTAGATTCTGGATTAGTTCCTGAGGATTGGAGGGTAGCTAATGTAACCCCACTTTTTAAAAAAGGAGGGAGAGAGAAACTGGGGAATTATAGACTGGTTAGTCTGACATCGGTGGTGGGGAAAATGCTAGAGTCGGTTATCAAAGATGTGATAACAGCACATTTGGAAAGAGGTGAAACCATCGGACAAAGTCAGCATGGATTTGTGAAAGGAAAATCATGTCTGATGAATCTTATAGAATTTTTTGAAGATGTAACTAGTAGAGTGGATAGGGGAGAGCCAGTGGATGTGGTATATTTAGATTTACAAAAAGCTTTTGACAAGGTCCCACACAGGAGATTAGTGTGCAAACTTAAAGCACATGGTATTGGGGGTATGGTATTGATGTGGATAGAGAATTGGTTGGCAGACAGGAAGCAAAGAGTGGGAATAAACGGGACCTTTTCAGAATGGCAGGCAGTGACTAGTGGGGTACCGCAAGGCTCAGTGCTGGGACCCCAGTTGTTTACAATATATATTAATGATTTAGACAAGGGAATTAAATGCAGCATTTCAAAGTTTGCGGATGACACAAAGCTGGGCGGAGGTGTTAGCTGTGAGGAGGATGCTAAGAAGATGTAGGGAGACTTGGATAGGTTAGCTGAGTGGGCAAGTTCATGGCAGATGCAATTTAATGTGGATAAATGTGAGGTTATCCACTTTGGTTGCAAGAACAGGAAAACAGATTATTATCTGAATGGTGGCCAATTAGGAAAAGGGGAGATGCAACGAGACCTGGGTGTCATTGAAGGTGGGCATACAGGTACAGCAGGAAGTGAAAAAGGCAAATGGTATGTTGGCATTCATAGCAAAAGGATTTGAGTACAGGAGCAGGGAGGTTCTACTGCAATTGTACAAGGCCTTGGTGAGTCCGCACCTAGAGTATTGTGTGCAGTTTTGGTCCCCTAATCTGAGGAAAGACATTGTTGCCATAGAGGGAGTACAGGGAAGGTTCACCAGATTGATTCCTGGGATGGCAGGACTTTCATATGAAGAAAGCCTGGATCGACTAGGCTTATACTCACTGGAATTTAGAAGACTGAGTGGGGATCTTATTGAAATGTATAAAATTCTAAAGGGATTGGACAGGCTAGATGCAGAAAGATTGTTTCTGATGTTGGGGAAGTCCAGAACGAGGGGTCACAGTTTAAGGATAAAGAGGAAGCCTTTTAGGACTGAGATGAGGAAAAACTTCTTCACACAGAGAGTGGTGAATCTGTGGAATTCTCTGCCACAGGAAACAGTTGAGGCCGGTTCATTGGCTATATTTAAGAGGAAGTTAGATATGGCCTTTGTGGCTAAAGGGATCAGGGGGTATGGAGAGAAAGCAGGTACAGGGTTCTGAGTTGGATGATCAGCCATGATCATACTGAATGGCGGTGCAGGCTCGAAGGGCCAAATGGCCTACTACTGCACCTATTTTCTATGTTTCTATGTTTTTATCCTAAAAATGGGACTCAAGACAACAGGGTAATGAGAAAGACATATGGCTTGCTTCTGGCCAAGGCACTGGGTGTGAGAGCCATGACGTCATGTTACAGTTTTACAAAGCACTGATTAGGCTACACTTGGAGTATTGTGTGAAGTTCTGGTCAACACACTATTGAATGAATGTAATTAAGCCAGAGAAGATGCAGAAAAGATTCACAAAGATGTTGCCTGGATTGGAGGGCTTGTGTTATCAAGAGAGTTTGGGTAGTCTTGGACACTATTCCTTGGAGAAAAAGAGGCAGAGAAATTAGGTGATAGAGATATGTAGAATTGTGAGACACATAAATGGGATAGACAGCCAGTGTCAGTTTTTCTTGATAATAATATCTAAGACTAGAAGGTATAGATTTGAGGAGAGAAAGAGGAGATGTAAAGGGAATCTGAAGGGTAAATGCCTCACAAAAAGTGTAATTGTATCTGGAATGAGCTGCCAGAGGAGGGTGTTAGAGAAGATCAAATATAATATTTAAGACAACATGCACAAAATGCTGGATGAACTCAGCCGGTCAGGCAGCATCCATGGAAATGAACAAACAACTGATATTTTGGGCTGAGTCCTTTCCTTGGGACAATACTTAAGAGAGATCTTTACAGGTTCTTAAATGAGCAGGGAAGGGAAGAACATGGAACCTATGCATACAAGTGGGATTAATATAAATAGGCAGATCAGTAGCTGGCTGGAAAGCTCATTTTCTGTACACTATAAAATTATAAAATAATAAACATTCACTGCAAAGCTTCATAGTAATCAAGATTATAGTTTGTCCCATCATGAAATACAAGACTAACTATTTTCACCCCATTCAATATGAGACTCCACAGAGGTTTCATACATCTCTTGTAATGCCATATTGTAGTAAAACACCAAAACACAGCAGTTAGCTATGAATAATTGTTTAAATGATCAGGAGTGCAGAAAAGTGTAAGTACTTACCACAGTGTTGGCTAAATTCATATCAGCAATGAACTAGAAAGGTCCTTGACGCATAGATAATTCCAATTTTGAATACCAGGGCTTTTCCAGTTCACCTTAAATTGCTTCAATGCAGTTCAAGCAATAAACATCACTGAATCTTCCCAGTGTAACATCTAAATGATTCCATTAATCTTTCATGGTTGCAACGTAGGCCTAGTTAAGCAAAGAAATGAACTGATCTATTAATATCAAATTGCAAGTCATTTTTATATTACCAAAATGATAAACTAAAAACTAGACTGTGAATGAAAATCAAAGAAAAATGAATTGCAGGCATTGGAAATCTGAAATAATAACGGGAAGTGCCAGAAAAAACTTAGCAGGTAAGGAAGCATCTGTTGAAAGAAAATCAGTTAGTAGTTCAGTTGGGGGACCCTTCATCAAAACAGTGAATGCCTACATTTATTACATTCAGCTGAAAGAGTCTGGGGGGGTGGGGGCTTCCATCTATGCAGTTAGTTTAGGTTTATGTCCAACTCTAGAGGAAAATATGACAACATAATTACAACAGCCCTTACATATCATTCCCTGCGCTGGGATATCAATAGCATGTGAAAAACTATATAGGTATCCCTAACAATTAACAGCATAGTCAAGTCTATAAAGAAACCACTAAAGATTTATTGAATCATTTAAATGATGCATTTAGTAAGATTCCATGATGGTTATTGCTCATCTGAATTGAAAGAATTTAATGTGAGTGGGAAAAGATTGGTATACCAAATTAGAATTGTCTTTTCATCCAGGAGCAATAAAAATTTGGAAAAGGTACATAACATGAAATGATGAGAGCAGTTGCCAAGCATCTGTTATCTGTGTTTTAGTATTATCAAGTAAAATAGTTTGCTCATGGGCAAGGTTCAGGCGTCATAACACTTTATTGCTGTTACTGTTGATCCAAAGTTCATTTATTTAGCACTTCCAGTTAAATTCAGTACCTAGCTGGACGTGGTAACCACAGGCTAACTATTTTTGCCAAAAATTGAAATAGGAACATTTAAATTTGTTTTGTTTTCCTTTTAATGTTGTCTCTTATATAACGGAGGGAAAGAGTAGCTGAGGAAAATGCCATCGCGAAGGAAAATGTTCATGTTTATGGCTGGATTTTCTGTCGGTCTGGTAACTTGCATGTTAATATCTGCAATACTAGGAATAAATTCATGGGTGGACGCTGTTGTGGACTGCCAAAACAAAACTGGTGCCACCTTTGGAGAAATGAAACTTAAATATGGGCTGTTTGGTGGTTCACGTACCAAAGCTGGTTGTCCGATCCTTGTTGATGACGGGACTATTAAAGGTAAATCTTTTTCTTTACAGTAGTGTTGAGATTTACATGAGAACTTAAATATTCATATTCTATGAAGAGAAGATCATAAAGTATACAGAAAGAGGACACTTGCACTTGTGTTTGTGCTGGTTCTTCAACAAAACTCTCCAATTAGTTCCACTCCCTTGATTTCTTCCCCTTGGGCCTACATTTTTCTCCTTCATAGCATTTATCAAGGTTGATGAAAATATGTAAAGTCTGTTAATAACTGTTTTTAGACATTCAAATCTAATCTACTACAAGTTGCTTATTTGTTTTTCAATCTATCTATCCTTTTTAACAAACAATTCTATAAATATTGCTTGTTTACTGATACTGATACTTTCTACACTTCTGCAAATGCATCAAGCATTTTTGCAGAGCGGTATCATTTTTACAGTAATAAAAATAGCTTGAAAATAGACTAAGTTCAGAAACTGTTTTCCTACTTTTAGAGTCATAGAGAACTACAGCACAGAAACAAGCTCTTAGGCCCATCTAATCTGTGCTGAGCTGTTACTCTGCTTAGTCCCATTGACCTGCACCCGGAGCTTAGCCCTCCATACCTTTCCTATTCATGTACTTATCCAAACTTCTCTTAAATGTTGAAATCCATCGCTTCCTCTGGCAGCTATTTCCACACACTCACCATCCTCTGAGTGAAGAAGCTCCCTCCCAATTTCCCCTTAATCATTTCATGTTTCACCCTTAACTTATGACCTCCAGTTCAGACTTTCACCCAGCCTTAGTGGAAAAAGCCTGCTTACATTAACCCTTCCCATACCCTTCATAATTTTGTATACCTCCTTTATAGATGTTGGTAAGGGATTGAAGCCCATCTTCCCGCTTCACATTTTACTTGTACAAGGACCACCTGTGGAAAGTGTTGGTAAGCTTGGTATATGGAAGGTAGCGGTCAAAAGAGAGGATGGTGACATGCCAGGGTGGTTAGAATTGCAGGGTGCAGCTGGTGGTAGGGTTCTGGGTAGTGAGGCTCCCTAAACGATAAGCTGACTGGAAGAATGTTACATTTTATGCTTCAGTGGGGGAATTAAGGGTTATGGGGAATAGAAAGGAAGGTGGAGACAAGTCCATCCTGATCAGACATGATCTTATTGAATGGAGGAGCAGGCTCCATGGGCCCAATGGCCTACTCCTCCTATTCCTGCTTCAGCCAAAACCTTTTTGGGATTCTTTCAGTCTTTTAAACAGTCATGCATCATTTCTGGTGTTGCAATGGGTGCACTAATGCGCTTTGCAAGCAGCAGATTCCAGCCACATAGCTGGGAGAGCCAGTTGCACTCACTTGGTGATGCACCATCAATAACTCTCCGAGACGTGAGGTGAGATATAGGCTTTTATTGGCTGGAAGAAAGAACAAGCAGCAATTGACCACCACACTACATCCTGGAGACTGAGGCTGGGGCGGTGTCTCCAATCGCCTTTATACCGGGGTCCATGGGAGGAGCCACGGTCAGTGAGAGGAGCCACAGGAGCAGTCAGCGGGGGGCGGGGGGGGGGGCGTGTCCAGACAGGTATATGTAGTTCACCATACTTGGGAAAATTCGGAGTTCAACTCCATCACTATGTTGCCAATGCAAGGAAAGTAAATGTATCATTTTGTCTCTCAGAAAAGATGTAAGTCTTTCTGTCCAATTTTTCTCCAAAATTTGATTTTGGTAACTGAACAAACCTTTACAAATCATCATGATCATCCTCTTAGCTAGATTAGCAGTAAGATTTTATTTGATCATATAGCTAGATTGTATTACCACAATAAAGTATTACACGTCACTTCCTCTTTCCTTATTACCTACTGCATTGGCCTCAAATACTAATTCAATTAAACATGAAGAAATCTGTAGATGCTAGACTTCCTATAGATGCTGCCTGGCCTACTGTGTTGCTAATTTAATTAAAATCTAGTTACAATTAACTTTTGTCCTACTGTATACAAATTCTCTTGTTTTGTAATAAAACATGATTATTCAAAATACTCAGTAGGTCAGGCAGCATCTGTGAAGAAAAGAAAAAGTTAACATTTTATGTCAATGACCTTTCAGCAAAACTGGGAAGAAATGAAGATAAAAAAGGGATTTAAAGTGCAGAGGAAGTTGGGATAGGTGGTCTACAAAGAAAAGTTGGTTATAAGGTAGAGGACAAGAGAGATTGATCAACTTCTGTGGTGGTGGAACCAGTTGAAAGAAGATTAAAATGGCCTGTGAATAATTAAAAGCCTGGGGAGATTATAGAATCATTGAATTATAACATGATTGTATAATGATTAGCACTACGCTTTACAGTTACAGTAGTCCAGGTTCAATTCTCACAGCTGCCTGTAAGGAGTTTGCACATTCTTCCTGTGACCGTGTGGGTTTTCTCCGGGTGCTCTGGTTTCCTCCCACAGTCCAAAGTTAGTTGATCATTGTAAGTTGTAAATTGCCCCATGATTAAACTAAGATTAAATCGGGTGGTGCGGAAGGGTGCGGGGGGGGGGGGGGGTGGAGGGAAGTTACTGGGCAGAGTGGCTCGAAGGTCTGCAAAGAACTATTCCATCACCCTTAACTTGGCCCATAGTCTTCTCTGTCTGAGCAATTCAAATGTTCATCGAGGCACTTCCTAAGTGTCGATTAATCTCTCACATAGTGCTTTCCACTGTGTAGATTCAGGCTTCCCCTGCAAGCAGAGGCTGCCAATTTATCATTGTCAAGTCCTCCCCTGAGGTCATGGAGTTTTCTTTCCCTAAGTTAAGAACTTTGTTACTTAGTTACCATCTCCATCTTTTTTCCATAACCAATTTAAAACTATAGTCACTATTTACAAAATGATCTCCCACTGGCATTCTTTCAATTTGACCAGCAACTTTCCTCTAAGTAAGATCCAGTGGTGCTTTTTCCCGTCATTGATTTATCTGCATCCTATTTCAAGAAGCTCTTCCGGACACCCCTCAAGAATCCGTCACCCTCTGAGCTTTTAATGGTAAGGCAGTCCCAATTAATATTGGGGAAATTGCAATTCACTGTAAAATAACTTCTTTTATTATATCTCTCTCATAACTGTTTGTTGGCACGTGGCCTAGTGGGCAAGGCATCAGACTAGTAACCTGAAGGTCACTGGTTCAAGCCTCAGCTGAGGCAGCGTGTTTGTGTCCCTGAGCAAGGCACTTAACAACACATTGCTCTGCGACGTCACCGGTGCCAAGCTGCATGGGTCCTAGTGCCCTTCCCTTGGACAACATCGGTGGCGTGGAGAGGGGAAGGCCTGCAGCTTGGGCAACTACTGGACTCCCATACAACCCTGCCCAGTCCTGCGCCCTGGAAACTCCAGGCACAGATCCATGGTCTCTCGAGACCGACGGATGCCACCACCACTTATAGCTGACTACATTGCTTTTCCTCTATCTCCTGTTGACTATTGGAAGGTCTGTAATACACATTCAGTAAAGATATCATACCCCTTCAGTTTCTAATCTCTACCCAATATCACAGACCCTAATGTTAATTAAAGCTTTGATTTCATCTGTTCTACTAGATATACTCCTTTTAGTTTACAATTTCCTTGATGTAAATAAGAGATTAATGAAATTACCAAAGGAGTAATACGAGGGAAAGCATGGAAATGTGAGATAGAAGACTAGAATAGCTCATTATGTGAGATTGTTAAATTCCTTGTTGATCATGGAAGCCAAAGGCAGAGAGCTCAAAATGGACATGGGATGAAGAACCAAACTGACAAGCAACTGGAAGCTTTACTTGGAGCTATAAATGTCAAGAAGGAAGGGGGTAAAAGGGCAGTTATAATAAGAAGAGAAGATGGAGTTGATAGAGTGAGTCAAAGTGCTCCAAAGTCAACAGTCTCTTGTGGATGCTGAAAGGGGAAGTCAAGGTAAATCTGATGGTGTCATCATGCAGCAGGTATCTGAAGTTTTGAAGGATGATCCATTGAATGCAAAGGATGGTGGGAAAGAAGGTAAGGATAACGTTTTAGGTGGGAGGAGAGAGAGAAGTGAGGGAGAAGGTTCGGAGACATTTGAGAGCTGTGTGAAGGAGAGGAAACTAGTCTTTAACAGAAGAGAAATGTATTGGTAGTGAAGCAGAAATGCATCAGTATTGGGTGTGTGGAGGATGGCATTTTCAGAACTGTTATGACAGAGAGGGAAATATTGGAAGAAGGGATCGAAACAGAGTGAGAGAAAGCAAAATGAGATACAAATGGGAATCCATGGGCTTACACTCAGTGCCTTACTGAGCATATGTTTGTGGACTTCTGCTGCTGTAGCTCATCAACTTTAAGACTTGATGCACTGTGCACTCAGAGGTGCTCTTATGCACACCTCTGTTGTAACTCGTGGTTACTTGGGTTATTGTTTCCTTCCTGTCAGCTTGAAACAGTTGGGCCATTCTCCTCTGACCTCTGTCATGAACAAGGCATTTTCACCCACCGAAATGCCACTCACTACATGTTTTCATTTTTCACATCATTCTCTATAAACTCTAGAAACTGTTGTGTGTGAAATTCCAAGGATATCAGCAGTTTCTGAGTAACTCAAATCACCATGTCTAGCACCAACAATTAGTCCTTGATCGAAGTCACTCTGATCTTCACCATTCTGATGTTTAGTCTGAACAACAACTGCACCTCTTGACCATGTCTGCATGCTTTTGTGCATTGAGTTCCTGCCACATGATTGGCTGATTAGATATTTGTGAGCAGATATGCAGGTGTCCCCAATAAAGTGACCACCGACCATTTAATTGATAATGGACACCAGCCCATCCAATGGAATACAGATAGAGAAATTCAGAATAGGCAAGGAGTCAATGGTAGATCATGAGAAATTAGCTGGGTTGAAACTGCCAGCAAAAATAATGAAACATCATAGCTCCATGTATGAGTTTGACATGTTTGATATAATGAATGTACTGGATAAAGCAATTAGGGGTATAAATTCAGCAAGACAGAACCAAGGGATATTTCATATGTCCCACAAAGAGACAGGCATGCCTGAGATGCATTTGTGAGTCAAATAAGAGGAGACATTCTTCAATTTAAAAACAAGTTTGTCTGCAAAAGAGAATTGAAGTGGAAGGATTTTCTTGGATGGTTGTTCAAGAAAAGAGCAAAGGACCTTGCCAATCTTGGTGCAGAGAAGAGGTGAAGGGGGATTATACGCTCATGGTAAACACGAGCAAGCCGGGTCCAGGATTTGAAGCTGTTAAAGTAACGGAGGAAGCAGAATGTTTCATAGACCCCATGGGAAAAAGGAGGAGAGGATGAGTGGAGAAGGACTAAAAATGGCAAGAAGAAATGACATCTGTGAGACAAGGACAGGCTGAAAGCATAGGTCTACTAGATCAATCCTGCTGGTGGATATTGGGAGGAGAGACAAGAAGATTGTGAGGCCATGAGGCTGGAGGCCAAAGAAGGAAGTTCTCTAGTAGAATGTAAATCAGTGACTCGTGGGAAACAATGGCCTGATGTTCCTCAGTGAGGAAATGGTCTAGAGAAGGGGTACCCAACTTGGGGCCCATGGACCACTTGCTTAAAAGAAGGAGCACTGTCAGGCCTTTTCAAGGTAGTGTTTGCTATGCAATTCAATGGGTACTGACGAAGGGTCTCAGCCTGAAACGTCAACAGTGCTTCTCCCTATAGATGCTGCCTGGCCTGTTGTGTTCCACCAGCAATTTGCGTGTGTTGCTTGAATTTCCAGCATCTGCAAATTTCCTCGTGTTTGCTTTTTAAAGCCAGTATGTCATCATTGTCTGTATCAAAATTGAAGTTGGTCCTTAGTGAACAGTGTTGAATAGGAGTAGATTAGTATAGGTTACCAGAGTAGAAATGTTGAAACAAGTAATGTCACTTCAGCAGAAACACTTTTTGATTTCTATTCCTAAAGGATGAATTAAACTTGCCTTTATCTGGTTTGGATTTTCGTCATGGAGCAGAGCAGTAAGATACATATATCACAAAATGTGTTTCCAAATCCCAGACAGAATTAACTGATCTAATTCATTTTATTTTATTATCATTAAGAGCAAACTAAATAAACCAAGCTCACAAAATGATATTTACCTAAAAGCCACGGGGCACAGTACGTCAATATTCCAATACAGATTATTAGAAGCTATAAATTATGCATCGTCCTCTTTCAACACTTTCTAATGAAGTTGTTCAGAGGAATTATTGAAAATTATAGAACATATGTGATTAGTTGCATGGATTTTGCATATCACAAAATAAACCCTGACTCTTCTGTTGACTTTCTACATTGTTTCTCTGATGCTCAGAGTAGGCTCAAGCATCTCATCTTTTGTGTGTGTACATGGTACATTGGAACCTTCAAGACTTCATAATAACTTTAATAATTTTAAGCAATGACCCTTTTTTTCACAAATGTGGCTGTACATTCTTATTTCAATGTGTTGTCTTTCTCTTCTCTTCTCTTCTTTCAACTACTAGTAATTGTTATCTTGACAACTTTGATTTACATGTTAACCACACATTTCCTTTGTTCACTCCTTGTCTTCCCTACTCTGTTAATTTAAATCATTCTTGTCCTCCAACTTCTCAATATTTTTGATTTAATTTCTGATTTAAAGTTTTATGATCAAATCCTAACTCCTATTGTGTATTTTTCTCCTTTTAGTTTTGGATTGCCTTCAAAATGCAGGAACTGCAAGAATTATCCACATCCTAGTTATACTATTCCTTGTTTTTGGACTGTTGTTTGCACTGCTAAGTGCCATAGTGTCCTTTTACAACAGTGTCAGCAATCCATATGAAAACATCTGTGGACCTATTAGTATTTATGTATGCAGCTCCATTAGTGGTAAGTAAAAATGAATAAATGTCAGCATTTGAATGAATGGTAGAAATGTAGTAAATGACATTACTTTTTCTTTAATTACTAAAAGTAAATTATTCAGCTACTTTATTTCAATTTTAACAATTCATCAGGTCAGTGTAACATATTCTTATTGTGTTTATTCTTGAAATTGTAATAAAATAGTACAATTACCAGAGCAGTTTCATATAATTTGTTTTATTTGTGCTATTCAAACATTCAAAGGGATATAATTTTTGTAATAAAACATACATTGTTCAGAAATGATCTAAGAAAGCTTATCTGGAAGCATTAGTGACCAACATTGAAGAACGTGGTCTTGGTAGAACTGAGAGTTACTTGGGAGGACCGGATTGAAGATGTGTTTGAGTGTAAGAAAGTCAAATACCAGGAGGTGGCAAAACAGTGCCAGAGCAGGAGTGGAGGACATGATGTGAGCTTATAAAGGAGAGGTGTAGAGGTTTTGGTGACTGCTCACTGTGCAGAACCTACTCTCTCCTTGCCATTATGGGTACTACAAAGAGTCTTCAGGACCATCGCAGAGGGTGCTAAGCGAACCTCCAGATGGCTATGTACCAAGTGGTGTGACCCATGGACCAATGTTACTGGGACACAAGCCAGAGCCTGGTCAACCCTGGCTGGGTTGCCTGGGTGAGTGTCTGACGTTGAAAGACCCAAAACACCCTAAGACCCATGTTACACCACAGATGATGTGTCCCAGTGCATCCCAGGATGTATCTCAGCATCACTCAACTCAGGATTGTTTTCATTCACCACAACCCATTTTGTTAAGAAATAAGTTGCCTATAGATATTCCTGCTAAAATAACACTGAGGGAGGATTTATTCACTCTTCACCCAAGATTTTTGGGTGCACGCCTCAGGTAAGCACTCACGTGCTCAGAGGTTGGCAATTTAGATTTTTTTTACATCACTACACATTTCATAATTAACACCCTAAATAAATGTGCAGAAGTTGGGTCACTTTCTTGCAACCACCCTTCATGGCCGTCTGCCCATTTAAATCAATTTGTGGTTGATTCCATTCACTTAAAAAACATCCTTCTTTTCAACTTTGGTAAAATCACCTTTTATTAGGAAAAATTTCCAGGCACAATCATGATTATCCACAAACACTCAACAGGTTAGATGGCATCTGAGAAAATGGAAACAAACTTAAATGTTTCGGGCTACAACAGAGTTAACATTTCAAGTCTTTTTCCACAGATGCTGCCTGACCTTCTGAGTGTTTACAACATTCTCTTTTGTTTTCTCTTTGTTTTATGTCATGGACACCTAACTTAATCTCTTGAGTTTATTTTGCAAATGTTTCTAAAATTCTTAAAATGTTAAGTAAATTTAGTGTTTCCAGGGTGCTCTTTTCAATTTGGATGCTGGGCTTTCTGGATAATTTTACTATTTATTTACCTATATATTGAAGAAGGTGCTTGAGCCAAATTCAGGTCAGAGAAGAAAATCCATGGTATAGAGAAAATTTAATTTTTGTGGGCATATTTCATCTGGGTCACCCTTCATCCATGACAGGTAAATCTGAGATAATATCTAAAGTTGGTTGGAATCTCTAGCTCACAAGATATATAAACAAGGAAGAGAAATCTAAGAATGTAAAGTGCACTTGCTTTCAAAATATCATAGTGTCTAATAAAATATAAGGTTTTGCTTTATAGATTAATAGCACTGTTAACATTCTGAAATAAGCAGCCTTTTACATATAAGATACTAAGAGGAAGTTTATCTCTTTTAGGTGTTTCAACATTTTTGGCGATGGTTCTGTTTGCAGCAAATACAGCAGCGAACAAATTATCAATGATATTGGTAACAAATTCCGTTAAAGAGAGCCTGATTAAATTCAAGTCTAATTCGGATAGTTATGGCTACCCATTTTGGCTTATCTTGCTCTCAATGGTACTTTGTGTTACCACAGTTGGAATTACCTATGCATATCAACATGCAAATTTTGACATAGAAAGAGAACAAAAAAGGCCAGCAGAAAATGCAACCAATGATGTTTTGATGTATTAGCTTGTGTGGACGGAGAAATCAGAAGCTACTGTGTAATAAAGATTATAGAAGTGACAAGTAATTTGTTGTGGTATGGACTGTGTGATTGTTAGAGATTATGTTATTCCTTCATTTCATTTCAACACTTTGTCTAAATGCAACACAATGTGGTGTAGGGTGCCACTCTCCACTGTCACAACAATAATCACATTGGAGTGAAATATCCTTCAAAATATTATACTAAATATGACCTTATTTTTGCGGGTAACTTCTGACTTTTGAAGCTGAGGCAGTGAATATAAGCTATGCCGGCCGTGATGTCAAGATTTGTGGAGACTGATTTTCCATGTCTTCTATTACTACTATACCTGTGATCACTGTATGGGCTCAATTCATTAGCCCAGCTTCTTCACTTTCCTGGAATGGGTATGTGCATGGAGTAAGGTTGAAACACAATACTTGCCCTTGTGATTGTTTTATATTTATTAATGTATTGTTATTATTCTCTGGACAACATATGCTGCCTATTGAATTACTCTAAGTCAACCAAAAAATGTTTTCTTGAATAAAGGTCAGTAATTGATCACAATAAACAATTCTGTTTGTTAATTAAAGATACTAATTCTCTACTGACTATAAGCACAACTTCAAACTCAATAAGAACTACCCAAAATAATACACAATACCACAAATAACATGTACAAATGATTGTACTGATGATAATGAAGATTATGAGCAACTTCTGCTCATTGAAAAGTTCAGATGACATGTGAACAGTGTTCTTCTTTGCCTGTTACACTGCTGGCTTTAGGACAGCAATAAAGGTCCGCCATCTCTGGCAGCGTTCATGGCTTCCTTCGATGTGTCAGCAACTTCCTCTTGGCTCACTCTTGGTCAAGCAAGTCACGGGTGGAGAGTCAGGAAGACAGTTGCACGCAGATGTAGATGATTCTTCATTGCTGTTTCCATAGCGATTTTGTTTGACCAGTCAGGATTCTTAGCCCTGAGCTGAACCCCTGAACCTGGAGGACCGGTGGACCACTCTTAGTCTGGCCTCCACCCTTTGACCTGTTTGACATGGGTGATCCTGCCAAGAGCCAAAACATAAAGTCCTGACTCCAGCCAGCATAGCTCTCCAGGTCATTGAGGCACACAAGCCTCCAAACCACGACAAGGTTGTGGTCCACTTGGAGGATGTGAACAGTGTAGATGCTATTAAATTCTGTTTAGAATGGGGAAATCTAGCAAGATGTACTTGCTTACTTTGAAGAGCACCAGAATTGTATAAGACAGTACCTGTAAAATTTTGCTGTAACGTTCTTTTGTTTTGCATTACTATTCTCTCTTTCTAGCTACACAACAGGAAGTTGAAACATCAAATGCTAAACAAAATATTAAAATGCCAGTTTTTAATGATAAATCAATACTGCCTTGCTAAGCATAAGTGAACAGTAATGCAATTTAAACAAGATGTTTATAAGGCCCTGCAATGAGGCATTAAACTTATTTTGGAAGCCTTTTTATTATAAGATAGTAAGCATTAATCACTGCATATTTTAATGAAGTTCAAGCGAGTTTTTAAAATATGCCAAAATGACATGGCACACCAAGATGAATAATGGCAAATTAATTTTCCAGTGCAGATGGGCTGTTTAGTATATACTGTATATTTAAAAGTTATACTAAGCAAGTTACATAAAATTAATTCCACATTAGCACTAACACTGATGCACTGTTAAATACAAATCTCTTGGATGACAGACTAAACCAAGATCCCACCAGCACAATTCAGACTACTTCTCCTATAACCTGTTAATCATCTGGATGATGGAATTGATGTTCCTTTTAGGTCAGGCTTGCAGGTGAAGTAAAGATAGCTGGAGGGGTAAGCTGTTTTGACAAAGCAGGGAGTTTGCAGATAACCAGAAAAGGAAAAGAAGTAGCAATGTGTATTGGTAGAAGAAATGGGTAGACTAGTTTCTAAATGGGGAACAAATTCAAAAATCGGAGGGGCAAAGGGTCCTGCGTGCCCTAGTGCAGGATTCCCTGAAAGTTAACTTGCAGGTAGTAGGGACTGCAAATGTAATGTTAGCATTCTTTTCCGGAGGACTAGAATATAAAAGCAACGATATAATGCTGAGACTTTATAAGGCATGGATCATACTACATTTGGAATATTGTGAGCAATTTTGACCACTGTATCGAAGAAAAGATGCACTGGCATTAGGGTAGGTCCAGCAGTGGGTCACCTCAAGAATGAAAAGGTTAAAATACGAAGAGTGTTTGATGTATTCACTGGAATTTAGAAGGAAGCAGCTAATCTATTGAAATCTACTAAATATTGAAAGACCTCGATAGAATGACAAGGAGAGGATATTTTCAATTGTAGGAGAGTCTAGGACCAAAGGGCACAAACTCAGAATAGAAGGATGTTTCATCACCAAGAAGAGGAGGAATTTCTTTAGCAATAGGGTGGTGAATCTGTGCAATTCATTGTCACAGGTGGCTATTGGGGCCAAGTTATTTAGAGTGGAGTTTGATAGGTTCTTGACTGGTAAGGGCATCATAAGTTATGGAGAAAAGGCAGGAGAATGGGGATGAGAGGGAAAATAAATCAGCCATGATAGAATTGTGGAGCAGACTTGATGGGACTAATGGCCTAATACTGCTCCTATGTTGTATGGTCTTATGGTCAATTTATTCACAATTGTCAATTCATGTTCATGAATATTGTCCTTAATTCTTGATTGCTTCTTCAGCTGTCAGAATGGCATGCAATATCTTTTGAGATAACAGGTAAGATGGTAATGCAGAGGATAATATAATAAATAGCAATAGTTATGAGTGACAATTTAAGATAAGAATTCAAATAGAATATCGTGTTGCTTGAGGAAGATCGGGGCAATACCTTCATGTATCTGGAAGTCACTAAAATATAACTTTAGGTAATTATTACATTACCGATTTGGGGAGATTACTGTGTGCAAATTGACTCGTGCATTTCCTGCTTTGTTATTCAGTCTTCAGTTCAAAAGTACGTTAGCTTTTAAGTCATCTCAGGTATCACGAAACTGCAAAAAATACACTATAAATGAATATCTTGTCTCTTCAAGAAGAGAATAAAAAGAAAGGTATTTCAGACATAGCCTCATATGGAAATTACTTCTATACATTAATTTTTTTTATCATATTCTAGTCCTGAAACAAGAATTTCTTGCAGATCTGCAGTTGACCTAGCCAGCAGTCAGGATTTCCACCTAAGGCTTGAAAGAACTGACCAGTTATACCTAATGGTTTGGAGCTGGAACTGGACAGTGATCTGAAACCCCCACACCCATCCCCTGAATATCCTTTGACAGATCATCAATCAGAAAACACGTTTACTATTTATAGAAATCTCAGGTAATCATATGAACTAATTAACAAAAGTAAAACAAGTAAAATACAAAAGGATGAATAACTTAAGTTAAGACATTAACAAGTAATTAAATAGTTAAGTAAAGCATTCACGTGGACTTATTCTTTGAACAGGCTCATTGATGTAGCAGTTTCTAAAATCATCTTCCTAGGTTTAAAGCTGAGGGGCCAGATAAGATGGATACCTGGACCCAGCAGTACAACATGAAATCCCTAAACAGATTTACTTTTCTGCTATTAGGCTAGATGGTAAATCCAGTCAAGGAATAGGAGGTCAGATGTGTTGACAATTGACCTCCATCCTGTTTCAGACTATACATTTGACAGTATAACTGAAAGCATTAGAACCACTAAGACATAAGCTGACAGTGCAGGAGGTTCAGGCCCACTGTCTAGTTTCCCCCATTTCTCTTTGCAGTGTTACTAGTGAGGCATGAGCCCCAAGTTACTCCAAGCACTGCAGGAGGTATCAAAACTGAGATCATTTCAATCTTGTTTCAAATGTACACAGCTGCACGTTCACCAAAACAGGCTTTCCTAGATCAGTTAGTTTATCGAGAGGGTGCTTTGAGACCATGCCTTCCCTGCTCTGAATAGTTTATCTACAGGTGAGATAAATTGATGATGAGCAATGATGTTTTTGTCATTTTGTGGCTGGGGCTTTCCAATTGCTAAGAGCTTCTCTAATTCATTAGTCCCCTATAAAAGCACCATTTTACTCAATAGAACCAGGCTGCAAAGGAAATTGCCATTGTGTTTTTGCTGACGTGACTCTATGAAAATGCAGACTGATTAGACCTGGTTCCCTCATTTTGCCCATTACTCTGCAAATGTTTCCTTTTAAAGTACATATTCAATTCCATTTACAGGTTTTATCAGATATTTTATGGTTGATACAATTCTAAATACTGGATAATGTTAAAATAATTCATCTTCAATTGTAATAAAGATTGATGTTTCTGAATATTGTATGACTGTATATTTTTTAAAAATTCATTTCAGAATTATATGTAGTCTAATTCTGAATTCATTATTTAGTAGGAGATTGATGTCCTTACAATTTTCTGCAACAAATTATATGTATTATGTTATCTTTATCTGTAGTATCATTATTTTTCTGAAATACAAGAGACAGAAATGTTTCTAGCTATACAGTGTATTCTCAAATAGCTGAAAGCTTAAATGCAAAATAAATTATGAAATAGAAATGACAGGTTTATAAATTTCATATCATTATATCTGACCTTCTGAGGAATATTTTATGGTAACTTAAGAATAAACTTGCCTGCAAACAATTATTATGATGAATACTCTGAAGATTTCCTTCATTAACTGCTGCTTGTTTTTTTTTGTTCTTTCAATATCATTTAGTTCCAGAGAGTTCTGAATGTAATCTTTATTTCACTGAGCATGAGAATGACAACTGAGAATTGAATAGGTTCAAAATATATTTCTTGAGACTTTAATTTAGTGAAAATATTGCACTTGGTGGCTGTAGCTTACGGAGCAATATAAGTTGACAGATAAACAGTGATCTAAGTCTCACTGTCAGCATTTGCAAAGGCAAAAAGGTGTCACCAGATATGCCAAAACTGAATTTGAAATTTATTTCCAAATTGCTGCTCAAAGAGATTCAGACAGATTCAGGAGGAGATAAATATCAATGCTAATCCAGATGACATTCATGAATTCATGCCAGTGATGCTTCGGTTAAAATACAATGCTTATCAGAGATAGCTCTGCAATCTGAAGTGCTGACGGTGTTGTAAGACTTTTCAAAATTCATATAAGTTTGCTCATGAACCACATGTATAAATTCTATTTGTTCGTTAGCCTTTTATCTTTCAAACACCTCGAACAGGCGCTTTAAAGCAATGGAGATGTATCACCATTGCAGAACTCCACAAATCCTCCCAGTCCACTCACATAATAAGCAAATCAATGGAAGAATTCAGTCCCAGGCCAACATTTATCAAGGCCATGGAGGCCCTAATTGTCATCAACTCTGATGGATAGCTTGTGTTGTTAACATCCCCGATACCAGACTGCTGAAACAGGCACTCAACTCCAAGCCCTGCCACAGCAAGGGAGTACCAGATGGCTCGAGAAGAAGATTCTAAGATGCCCTTAGAGCCTCTTTGAAAAGATTTGTAACAACATCTGGTGAGAATCTCTTAACCTTACAAAATAGACAAGGAGCCATGAGAATTTTGGGACTTCTTCATCAGGAGTACACAGAAGTCAGTGTAAGTAGAGGAAGGACTGCATCAGCACCTCCTAAAATACTCAGCTGTCCAGTCCACCTCATCAGGTATATCCTACCTCATCTGTAGCAAAGTATGCAGGTCCCACATTGGCCTCATCACCCAAAACAAAACCTATCGAACCGCAAAGCAAATCAGTCATCCTCAATCTAAAGGACAGACAACTTTATAAAGATGTCAGCTCTTAACATCTTCATAATAATTATGTTTCCACTGTGTTCAAATGGATCTTTTGAAGTGGAAGGTGAGAACAAATTTTGAGCTGAAGGATTTAAGATGTTGGCTCATTTCTAGATCAGCACAGTCTGAAAACTTTGCATCAATCTTCCAGCTGTATCTGTGTTGCAACGGATCACCTCCAAAAGAATTTCCACACTACATGAAATGCTATCATCGGCAAGCAGCATCCATCATCAAAGATCCTCACCACCAAGGCCATGCTCTTTTATCACTGCTGCCATCAGGTAGAAAGAAGGCACTGCCTCAGAACTCACAAGGTTCAAGAACACTTACTACTCTTTAACCATCAGGCTCTTGAACAGAAGAAGATAACTATACTCATCTATTGAGATGCTCTTAAGACTCAAGATAAAGAATCTTTATATTAATATTTCATACTCTCATTGTTTATTGCTATTTATTCATATCTGCACCTACAATTTGTTGTCTTTCTATGCTCTACTTGATCTTTCATTGATCCTGTTTACAATCACTATTCTATAGATTTACTGAGTATGCCCACAGAAGAAAGAATCACAGGATCGTATGTAGTGACATACTGTATATGTATTCTGATAACAAAATTTACTTTGAACTTTGGTTTTGATTTCACAAGTTCCACCAATTACTCAAAGATTCAAAGTGCATTTGCTATCAAAGTATGTATGCAGTATACAGCCCTGAGATTCATCTTCCCACGGACAGCCATGAAACAAAGAAACACCATGAAACCCCCTCAAAGAAAGCATCAAACACCCAACAGAACAGCAGAAATGAGTGAAAAACTTAGAATATAAAATACCAAACCACGAAGTCTTTGAACAGTCTATTCAGTGTAGTTCAGTTCAGTTCAATTTAGCGCTGTATCAGTCGATGACTGCGGGCCACAGAGCCGGTTTGCACTGATCAAAATCACACAAAATAGCAATAAAGAAGAAGTAACCAGAAACCAGAAATATATCATAACGTGAACAAGAGAGTCAAATCATAAACTGCATTGATTAAGTCTTACCCCAGTGCCCAAGAGTCTGGCACCGTACTCCGGCAGCATCAAGCACAAGGGAGAGCGAGGCTGGTCGCATGCAGGCATCTTTCTCCAGGACCATCAAATGAGAGGGAGAGAGGGACCAGTCACAAGCTGGCACCTACCTCCAGCAGGAAGCAAGAGGGAGAGAGAGGTTGGTTAAATGCAAGCTGAACACCCTCTCGCTTTCTGCTCTTGTCCTCATTGAGTCAATCTTGCTTGCGCTCTGATTGGCAAGATCGTTAAAATATGGTGTTGATCATGGGCTCACACCCTGTCTCCAGGCTTACTGACCTCCATGCTGCACATTCCGCCCAAAATCTCACCGAAATCCCTCAGAGACAGCAAAGCGTGAGATCACGTAATCAGCCTGAAAACACACCATCAAAATGTGTATCACAGATTTCAATTGTAGAAGAATCATATTTGAAAGAAGAAGCAAAAGAATTAGTTTTGTGATCTGTCTAAAGAACGTTGCCTTTGGTCACATTGTTTGCTGACACCATCTTCTTCAGTGACACGATGATTATTTTGCATATTTCTGTTGGCAAATCTTGAAAATGTGGGAACAGGATTACTCACAATATACTGTCTATGGACCATCTGCTTTTTTAACTCTTCTTTAACTCGACCATCTCATTTCCCCTTGTGAAGAAACAGACTCTGCCTGTTTTTAAAAAGCCAAATATCTCTCTCCACTTGAAAGAACATGTTTTGCTTCAACAGATAGGTGGCCATCTTCAGATTATTTTAAATCTTACCTGTCACCACTGTTATGTTATGTAACTCCAGAAATTAATTGAAAGAAAAATACATAGGAGACGGGGATGCAT